>NW_020947390.1:9608842-9652805 GCF_900497805.2 Vombatus ursinus
GAAAGACGGAAAGACGGAAAGACGGAAAGACGGAAAGACGGAAAGACAGAATCACATAACTTTTAAAATGTCTCCTGTTGAGTTTCTGGGTTTTGATAATTGCCCATTTTCTTTTAATATTTTTTCTCAAAGATGACTGCTTAAACAAACTCCCTAAGTTCAATCATTCAAAAAGCAAGTTATAGGATCATAGAATTTTAAAATTGGAAGAGACCTCACAGATCATCTGTTACAGAAGCGGCAAACAGATAGCCCAGGCAGCCAGCAGCACTCTGTAGTGGGCCCACACCAGATGAAAATTTGACTGGTAAATATTTAACAAAAATAAAAGTACAATAAAACATAGATAACATCTCATTTTAAAACTAATTTAATACACAGCCCTCAGGGATCCTAATGTGTAGATTAGTGATCCCTTTTCTATATGAGTTTGACACTGATACAGCCCATTTCCCCCATTCATACATAACGATCAACATAAAGAAAAAGACATTTCATGTAAATACTTTGAGCCAATTATATGAGAAAGGAAATGGGCAGAGGCACAGAGAGGTGAAGAGAGACCAAGAGGGATTTAGCCAAAATACAGATTTTTCAGTGAGAGGCAGAAGGTGGAGGGGAAAAAGAAATCTTTTTTATCATTCACTTTAGTATTTGGCAGCTGATTTAGAGCTAAAATGAAACATCTTTCAAATAAAATGTAAGCTCCTTGAAGGAAAGAACTTTTTAAAAAAATTTTTGTATTGCCAATGTTTAGCACAGTACCTGTCACATAGTAGGCACTTAATAAATGCTTCTTAGATAAGAAATATGATGCTTCCTTAAATTTATTCTTAGAGTAATGTTGACTTTTCTGATTTTCTACTTTTATAATAAAAAGTGTGAACTTTACTCTTTTGCTTGCTGTCAACTGAAATGTTTTCAAATTTCAATAAAAGAGGAGGAATAGGGACTGCACCCTTGATTTTCACTGGTATAGGAAACTCTCTGGTGAGGAAACTCTCTTTTCCAATGCAGAGTCGCACCTTCTTTACAACTTAGTCTTAGAGAGGTGCTTAGAGCACTGAGACATTAAGTGACTTGCCCATTGTCACCGAGCCAATATGGATGGCTCTCTACCACTTTAAGGTGGCACTTTCTATGCAACAGTCTTAAGAGAAATAGAGAGAAAGAGGTAGAAAACAAAAACAAAGAAGGAGAAAGACAAAAAGAGAAAGGAAGAGCAGAAATATTTCAAGAAAAAATCTTTTGTAAAAATCATTTACAGAGTAATCACAAATATCCATGTGGGTTGTAATAAATTATTATTCTATCCAGATATATGACATCATTAATTTAGAGTACTAGATTACAGTTAGATTCAGAGGCAGTAAAAAAAGTGTTCAACTTGCCATCTTTTAAACCTTCAGATCAACAAACCACAGAGTTTCTATCTATGTCTGACCTAGTGTTCAGTCAAAAGTATCTTGTTAGAATAAGGAAGTGATTACTCATCTCCCCAGGATTCTGGAGAATTGCAAGAAGGAAAAATGAATGATTCCTTCTAGGTGGAAATAAGAAGACCAAAAAAACTTTTTAAAATATTGCTTTATTTTTACTTTTCCAAAGAATTTTCATGTCTATTATTTCATTTTGATATTCATAATGTCCCTCTTCGGTAGATAAGGATCATAGGATCATAAATTTAGGGATTGAAGGGACCTGAAAGGACATCAAGTCCTACCCCCTTATTTTACAGATAAGGAGACTGGGCCTCAAAGAGGCCACACTTGTTCCCATTTTACAGATGAAGAAACTGAGAGGAAATGAAGCAGTCAGAATTCCCAAAACAGAACAAAAAGTATGTAAAAAAATGAAAAAAGTTCTCTACAAGCTATTTATATCCTTCTTGGCCTTATTTCAACTTCCCTACAATCCACTTTTCCTGTGTTGAGAATTCGGTTCAAAAGACCAGCAAAGCAAAGCCCAATTTTCTGCTACTTCCATAGTCTCTTCCCTACATGGCCTTACCATCAATATCAAAGAAAATTTGGTGAGCTGTGCTCACTGAAGAGAGACCCAGCAGTGATGCAAAGGGTGATGAGAAAGGGGCGAATGGAAAAAAAAGAAATATCAAATTACCTTTAAAACAAGAAAGAGAAAACTTGAACATAAACACAATTCAGAAGAGACTGCCCTCCACATGGTGCTGATTTGTACAGGTTCCATCACCAGATGGATCAGAGAAATGCTGAAGTCTAAGCCTAACTACAAATTAAGTATGAAATACGAGCACAAATAAGAAGGTATCAGCTCTGTTATTTGGCTACAAAATGACTGAAGGAAGGAGAATTTTACAAACCCAAGTACTGAAGTTACAAAATTAATTTTAAAAAACAGTAAATGCAATTACTAGGATGAAGAAGTGTCAAGAGAAATTTAGGTGGTATGGAAATTTAATGTGCCAAGGCATTTTCAATACCCTGTGTATACCTAATTGTGTACCAGTGACTATGTTCCAGGGATCAAGGAGAGCGAAAGCCAAAAACAAACTATGATAAGGAAATAGGACCAAAGATTAAAACACTCCCTTTCTTCGGTATGTGCTATGTCACAATGTCCATGTGGCCACGTGATATTTCTCTCCCTTTCATTTTAGACTGTGTCTATTTAATGACAAGAAAAAAATGAAAAAATTCAACCCATTGCCTGTTTTGTCTACTGTACAGACTTCTGTAGACCAAATAAACTTTCTTTTCTTTCCTTTTCTATTTGCTTGACATTGTAATGCAGCTCTAGTTTGGGAAGACTGATCATAGATACCACAGATCTGTTTGATTAGATAGGTCTCATCAAAATGAGAGGCCAACTTGGAATCCTAAGTAGTAAAACTGATCAACTTAAACAAATATCCATCTTATAAGGTATAATGAGTCCAATACTTAACACCCTTTCCAGATCCTCTTTCCAGACATTTTCTTTGTTCCAGTCCCCAGTCATGTTACATCCCTCTCTCCACTCTGAACTTATTATTTCCTACCTTAATGAAAAGATGGAGATAACATAACATATCTTCCCCCCATATCCCTTTCCTTGAACCTTGAGAGAACTCTTATCACTCATTTTCACCCTTCTCCCAATTCCCAGAAGTGTCACTCCCCCTCTCAAAGATTAACCTGTGTGCTTAATCCCATTCTTTCCCAACTCCTAAGAATTGTTTTACATTTTTCTTCAGCAGTTTTAGTCTTTCCAGTTCTTGGCATTGGCCCCTGGATCCTGATTGGTGAGAGTTGTCCAAAACTAGCTAATCCAAGACCCACCATACTGTTGATCTTCGGATATCTTCATGTTACACTGCCACAGGATCCATCTCTTCCCTGCCCTCCTTTCCACCCCTAGCTCTCAGAACAGTAAGCAAATCAAATACTATTATTCCTAGAAAGAATAGTTCAATTAATTGCCCTATGATTCCATTCACCGTCACTATGGCTTCCCAATCTAAAATACACTTCCAGTCAATACTCTTTTATATGTTGCTTTCCTTCATTAAAATACAAGTTCTTTCCTTTCCCATTTATGGCCCTAATGCTTAGTACAATGCCTGGCATATAGTAAGTGCTTAAAAGAGTCTTATTCATTCCACACATCCCTTTCTGCCTTCAAAGATACCTAGGTCTCCCCATCTTGAACAATACCTTTACTTGACCCTGTTATCTGCCTCTATTTAACATTTTTTTCCTCTTTCACTGCCAAACTGCACTGACTAGATCAGTTGTCTTCCAACTTTGTAAATCATACTCTCCAATCAGCAAAAATTTTGAGCACCCTTCCCAGTGTGTTTATTTACTTTTCTTAGAAATTATATGTATGTACTTTTGTATTAATAATTATGTACATTATTATAAATATTGGCCTTTTGCTAGGTCCTAGGTGACAGAAGTAGCTCTATATCTGACCACTGATTTACCTGCCTACATACAAGTAAGTTTGAACCCAATACTAGTTTAGTTAGCTACATTTGTGAAAGTAATGCAAGGCTTTGTTGATCAAAATCAGGAGATTTGGCAAACTTCGTTAATCCAGGTATGCATGGTTAGCAAACTTTCCTAACCACAATGCCCTTATGCTCAATAAGGGAGTGTTGCAGTCCAGACCACCCTTTGATTGACTGCACCTAAGTTCCCCTTCCAACCCAGTCCACCGGAATATGTCTAGCAACATCAAATATAAGGGCAGAGATTCAGAGATCTGTATTTTTGATTCAGGTATGCATCCCACTGTTCTGATCCACTGGCTATTCTCCCTGTGGGATTGTAAGGCTAGGGAGCCATATACTTCTATGGTCACGATTAACAAACTGCCAGATTTGTGATACTTTGAGCACTTATATTCCCTCTCAGTACCTCACCTATGATCTCACAATTATAAAATTTACAAAATGAAAAAGGATGGGATAAAAATGAAATATTTTATCCTAGAGTCAATAGGGAGCTACTGAAGTTTGTTGGGTACGGAAGTGATAAGGTTAGATCTGTGCTTTAGGAAAGTTATGTTGGTACCTGTGGGGTCAGGAGAGACTTAAGGCAGGGAGACTAAGTAGGAGGTTATTGCAATAGTTCAGGCTTGAACTAGAATGGTAGTTACATGAATAGAGAAAAGGCAATTGATACAAAAAAAAATTCTATGATTATAGAAACAGTAAGACATAGTACCTGATTGGCTAACTAGATATATGATAAAAGAATGTGAGGGCACCAAGGCGACACTGAGGTTGTGAAGCTGTTTGACTAGAAGAATGGTGGTATCCCAGACAGTAAAAGGGAAATTGGAAGAGGGTAGCTTTAGGGGCCAGGGCAGCTAGGTGGCCCAGTGGATAAAGTACCAGGACTGGAGTCAGGAAAACTACTCTTCCCAAGAACAAATCTGGCCTCAGATACCTACTAACTGTGTGACCCTGGGCAAATCACTTAATCCTATTTTCCTCAGTTTTCTTATCTGTAAAATGATCTGGAGAAAGAAAAGGCAAACCATTTCACTATCTCTGCCAAAAAAACAAACGAAAAAATAGGATCAAGAAGAGTCAGACTTGATTGAATACTGAATGTTTGGAGGTTAAGATATTATAATGAGTTCAGCAATATAGATCACAACTCATCCATTCTTGCTCATCCTATGCCATTAACTCTGTCCCAAAATGAAAAGGGGTGAGGGTAGAGAAGGCAGGGCTCTTACTCACCTATCACTACCCCAGAACTTGTCCTCTTAGGGAACACCTGCTATTTCCATTAGATGATCTGTAGGTCTGGGAGTAAGAATGTGGAAAGAGCAATGATTTTCCCAATGGCAATTGAGCATCTAATGCTGTAGATGCCCACAAATCAGTTAGGTTTATGAACTGCCATGAAGAGCTAGTACCCAGCCCTTCAGGAGGGAAGAAGGGAAGTTGGAACTTTATATTGTGGAGGGAGGAGACTAGAGTAGGGAAGCTTTAGAAAATGAAGTGGTTCAGAGGTGGTTGGGTTGAAGACAAGCCCCATGATTGGTGAACACAGGGAAAGGTGAGATGAGGCCCATCTCACCCCACCCTGATTAGTTGATCACACACACCTCTGAGGGTCAAAGTCACTGCCTCCACTTTGAAAACCACCAACCCTAATAAGTGGTCTACACTCCTGACTCCAACTCTCCATCAATCATTTTCTCCTTAAAGCCCTGCAGCTGATTTTCATCTCCATCATACGACTGAAATTTCTTTTTCCAAATTCACCAGCAAGGTAAAATTCAAGGACTTTTTCTCAGGCTTCATTGTCCTTAATATAGCTGTAGCATTTGCAGCTGTTGACCTCCTCTATCTCAAAAGTCTTTCAGATGCCTTATATGACACTACAGTTATCCCTTCCACATCATGGGGGTGAGGGACAAAGTATCCCTTCAATGTGGAAAATCCATGTAAAATTTTTTGGCCATCCCTTTATACCAGAGTAGAAGTCTGAATTTTTTTTTCTTTTATGGGATGTTTACAGTACTCTGTTATAAAATTTGGGTTAAGTATTTGGTCATAGACTTTGTGACATCTGCTAGCATTTGCATGTCCTCTGCAGCTTCTGAAAAACTCCCCCAAAATTCCCATTTAATTTCTTATGCCAACCTACAATGTATTGAAACCACAATGGGGTAAGTTGCGACACGAAAGGGAAAACTGTACTAACCTGGTTCACTCTCAGCCTTTATAACCTACTCCTTTTCCACTTCTTTCATTGGCTCTTCTGTCACTTTTCACTTCCCAATCTTGATTTTCCTAATGCCTCAGTGAGCCAGCCCTCTGCTTTATTCTTTCTATACTCTGTTCCTTACATTACTTGTCCAGTCTCTTGGCCTCAGCTATCACTTCTACATGAATAATTCTCAAACCTATAACTCCAATCTCTAATTTCTTACCTGAGCTCCAGTTCATATCTCCAATGAATCTTTAAAAGTTATGTTAGATGTCTTGTCACTTCAAACTCAGTGTTCCCCAAACAAGTTTCATCTCTTCCCTAAAAACAAGCCTAATTTCCTGTTTTCCTGATTTCTGCCAACAGTAATACCATTTTCCTAATCAACCAGGCTGGAAACTTGAAAGTCAACTTTGACCCATAACTCTCATTCACCCTTATGAGTTCAAAATCTGCCACTTCTTCCTTCAAAAGTTCTCATCCAACAATCCTTTTTAAAGTCTATTGTGATTACTATGACTTTTACCCAGGCCCTCATTACTTCACACTTACCTGTATTACTCTAGTAACCCTCTTACCAGTTCTTACTGCCTACAATTGCTCCAGCTTCTTCTAATCTATCCTCCATATCACAGCCAGACTAATCTTAATAATAAATCCCTGAATTAACTTAAATTTATTCCCGAGATTAGACAGCTTAATTCCCTGTTAGCATCAGTATAGAATTTAAATTCCTTAGCATAGCATCCAAAGCCTTCTAAAATGTGGTCCTAACCTTAAATGTTTGTTTTTCGCTAGGCTATGGGGTTAACTGACTTGCCCAGGGTCACACAGCTAATGTCAAATGTCTGAGGCTGGATTTGAACTCAGGTCCTCCTGACTCCAGGGCCAATGCTCTATCCACTGCGCCACCTCATTGCCCCTCCTAACCTTAAACGTAAGCTATCAGAGGACATTTATCAAGTCGGGTCTAAACTTTGCCCTTCTTTCCCTACCAGCACATGGTAGAATATTCTGAAAATAAAAAGGGCTCAACACACTTGAATGTTGAATATTTGCTGAATGAATCTGTTTCCAAACTTTATTCCTATTGGTAGTCACCTTCTGCTTCAGCCAGGCCAGTCTCCTCAGTGTCCTCAAAATGCATCATACACATTCCCTCCTCCAAGGCTCTGTTCATGCTTTGGTGAATGGATTACCCCCACATATCTCTGTTAAAGTCTTTCTTGTTGTTTATTCTTCATTTCAAAGAAGACTGATGGAATCATGGGGGTAATGTCTTGATTCATACATAAATTGGATTTAAGTGAGGCGGAGTTACACAAAGTCCTCAGCCTCACTCTCTTCCAGAGTCATTGAAGTCCCATGGCAAGACAAAAGTCCAAATGACTGGCGATGGCCTGGGATCCAGTGGATGACCTTGGTGTCTTTGACATCTGACCAAGCTCTAAGTGCTTCCACAGCACCTGCTTCAAGTGCCTTCTTGGCCATTGGGAAAAATCCTTCTCATCCACCTATTCCAATGAAGGACGTCTTCACACACTTGGAGTAGACACCCTCCCAAACTCACTCAGGGGTTTGAGGCCTGTCAGTTAGGATGTGGCCACTGTTCGCGCTACAGCTTCTTGGAGTCACAGGTGAGACTTGAGTGCCAAGCAGACACCAGAGATAGATGAGCAGCCCTGAAAAGACTCAGCAAGCCCTCACACCAGAGGTGCTAGTCCTCCTTAAACAACCCATACACTCCAAATCATCAAAGACCTATACCAAGATCAACCCTCTAAAAATTTACATATATATTGACTTCTTTTCCATGTGAATTCCTACAACTCTGGTTCTGTCACTTATTAGCATTATGACCTTGGACAAGTCATTTCATTCTTTGGGCTTCAGTTTTTCATATGTAAAATAAAGGAACTGAAATAAATGATTTCTAATCTTCTTTCCAGTTCTAACATTCTATTATCATAAGACATATTAATTTGTATCCTATAGTCCTAATTTGTACACAAATTTTGTGTTATTTAAATGTTTATTTTGATGAGGGCTGGAACCATATCTTAGATTTCTCTTTTATCCTATAAAAGGCTTAGCACAATAGGTGTTCAATAAATACCTGTTAATGAGCACTGAGGAAAAGACCAAAACTGAATAGAAAATCTGACTTTCAAATAAAAGAATCAGGAGAAACATAAGGTAAACATGAAAGGCTAATCATAAGGGACTTAATAAGGTTAAACTGTTTACTATTCTTTTTATTTTTTTGGTGAGGCAATTGGGGTTAAGGGACTTGCCCAGGGTCACACAGCTAGTAAGTGTTATGTGTCAGAGGCCAGATTTGAACTCAGGTCCTCCTGACTCCAAGACCAGTGCTCTATCCACTGCACCACCTAGCTGCCTCTGTGTACTGTTTTTATATGGGAAAATGATATTTATTACCCTTAAGAATATTCTCATTTTTAGGGTAGTTAAAAAGAGTATACATAGATAGAGGACTTGGGTTTGAGTTGATTATGATGAGATGATCCCAAAAAATAAAATTAGGTAGGGAGAGATAAAATGGAGCAAATAATCTCACACAAAAGGAGCAGGAATGGAAGAAATTTTACAGTGGAGGGGAGAAGATGTTAGAGGGCAGGCACCTGTGAACCTTATTCATATGGGAACTAAGTTAAAGAGGGAATAACATAAACATCTAGTAGAGCATAAAAGTCTGCTTAACTTATAGACACTTAGAAGGGCATGGAGGTAGAATAAATAAGGGACTCTACAAAGAGTGTGCAGATTAGGGAGGCAGTGGTCAAAAGTAAACCAGATTTCTGATGAGGGATAGGGTAAAGAGAGAGAGAGGATAAACAGTTGGGAGTGGGGGGGGGGAGAATAGGATGCAGGGAAATGTAATTACAACTTTAAATGTGAATGGGATAAACTCACTCATAAAATAGAAATGCATAGCATAATGGATCAAAACCTAGAACCCAATAATATATTGTCTATAAGAAACACATTTAAAAATGAGAGACACATAGAGTAAAAATAAAAGACTGAAGTAGAATTTATTATGTTTCAACTGATATAAAAAAGCAAGGATAATGATCATGATTTCAGTCAAAGTTAAAGTTAAAGTACTTAAAAAAGATAAAGCAGTGAAATTATATTATATTAAAAGGAACCATAGATAATGAAGCAATAGCAATACTAAACATATATGTACCAAATGCTTGAGTATCCATACTTATGAAGGAAAAAGTAAATGAATTATAGATGGAAATACATAGTAAAACTGTAATGGTTGGGGGACTTCAACTTTACCCTCTCAGAACTAGATAAATCTAACCAAAAAATAAGAAAGTCAAGGAGATGAATAAAATCTTAGACAAGCTTAGATATCTGGAGAGAATTGAATAGGAATAAAAAGGAATATACCTTTTTTCCAGTGATACATGGCACCTTTACAAAAACTGACCATACATTAGAATATAAAAACCTTATATGCAAATGCAGAAAAGCAGAAGTATTAAATGCATCCTTTTTTCAGCTCATAACACAATAAAAATTACATTTAATAAAAGACCATGGAAATACTGATTAAAAATTAATTGGAAACTAACTGACCTAACCTTAAACAAAATGGGTCACAGTACAAATCATAGAAACAATAAATTTCATCAAAGAGAATGGTAATAATGGGACAACATATCAAAACTTATGGGATACAGCAAAAGTGGTGATTAGAGGATAATTTATATCTTTAAAAGTTTATGTCAATAACATAAAGAGCAGATCACTAAATTGGGTATTCAATATAAAAAAAACTAGAAAAAGAACAAATTTTAAATCACCAATTAAACACAAAATTGGAAATTCTGAAAATAAAGATGAGATTAATAAATTTGAATGTTAGAAAATCATCAAATTAATAAATAAAACTAGGAGCTGGTTTTATGGGGGGAGGGGGAGGGATAGATAAATTCTTGGTTAAAAAAGAGAAAAAAACCAAATCACTAATATAAGAAATAAAAAGGGTGAATACACCACTAACAAAGATGAAACTAAAGCAATTATTAGGTCTTATTTTGCCCAGTTATATGCCAAGAAATTTAACAATCTAAGTGAAATGAAAGAATACTTACAAAAATATAAACTGATTGGGTTAACAGAAGAGTAAATAGAATATTTAAATAAACCTATGTTAGAAAAAGAAATTGAACAGGCCATGAATGAGCTTCCTAGGAAAAAATCACCAGGACCAAATGGAATTCAAATATTAAATAAATTATTTGGAATATTAGGCAAAGAAGGAGTCCTACTAAACTCCTTTTAGTAAATAAATATGGTGCTGATACCTAAACTAAGAACACCACAAACAGAGAAAAAAACATAGACCAATTTCACAAACGAATATGGAAGCAAAAAATACTAAATAAGATGTTAGCTAGGAGACTACAACAATATATCTGAAAGGTTACATATTGTGCCTGAGTGGGATCTATACTAGGAATGCAGTGCTAGTGCATCATATAGAAAACTACTAACATAATTGATTATATTAATAACAAAATTAACAAAATTCACATGATTATCTCAATAGATGTAGAAAAAGCATTTGACAAAATACAACACCTATTCCTATTAAAAAACACTTGAAAGCATAGGTATAAATGGATTTTTTCTTGAAATAATAAGAAGCATCTACCTAAACCATCAGCAAGCACTATCTGTTAATAGGGATAAGCTAGAATTGTTCCCAACAAGATCAGAAGTAAATAAAGGGTGCCCATTATCACCACTATTATTCAATATTATACTAGAAATGTTAGCAATAAGAAAAATACATTAAAGGAATCAGAATGAATAATGAAGAAATGAAACTATTTTGCAGATGATATAATGGTATACTTGGAAAATTCAAGTAAAGATTCGAGTAAAGAGATTCAAGTAAAAATAATTAGCTGAAACAATAGTTTTGACAAAGCAGTAGGATATAAAATAAACCCATATAAATCATCAGCAATTCTATATATCAACAAAAAAGCCCTGCAAGAAGAGACAATAAGAGATATTTCATTTAAAATGACCAGAGACAATATAAAGAACCTGGGAGTATGTCTGCCAAGGCAAACCCAGGAACTATATAAACATAATTTTAAAACACTTTTTATACAAACAAAGTTTGATTCAAATAATTGGATAAATATTAATTGTTCATGGGTGGGCTGAGTCAATACAATAAAAATGACAATCCTATCTAAACAAATCTACTTATTCAGTGTCATCCCAAATAAACCTCCAAAAAGTTTTACTAAGCTGGAGAAAACTATAACAAAACTCATTTGAAAGAACAAAAAGTCAATAACACCAAAATAATTAATGAAAAAAATGTAAAGGAAGGAAGTCTAGGAGTACCAGATCTTAAATTGTATTATAAGATAGTAATTATCAAAACTATCTGGTATTGGCTAAGAAATAGGATGGTAGATCAGTGGAAAAGAGTAGGAATACAATACATAATAATCAATGATTATGGTAACATTGCATATAGTAAATATAAAATTTTAAGCTTATGGGATAAGAACTGACTCTTTGGTTAAAAAAAAAATTGGGGGGAACACTAGAAAGCAGTCTGGCAGAAAGTAAACATAGACCAATATCTTACATTGTTCACCAAGATAATATCAAAATGGATGCGTGACCTAGATATAAAGAGAGTTATCATAAGTGAATTAGAGGAGCATGGAACGTAATGCCTATCAGATTTATGGATAAGAGAAGAATGTATGAATAAACAAGACATAGAGAGAATTATAGGATATAAAATTTGTAATTTTGTTTCCATTAAATTTAAAAGGGTTTGTACAAATAAAACCAATATAGCTAAGATTAGAAGGAAAACAGAAAATTTTGGGCAGGGGGAGAAGAGATTTTATAGTCAGTGTTTCTGATAAAGGCCTCATATCTCAAATCTGTAGTGAATTAAGTCAAATTAATAAGTATATAAGTCATTCCCCAAATGATAGATTGTCAAAGGATATGACAGGCTGTTTTTGGAAGAAAAAAATCAAAACTATATATAGGCACATAAAAATGCTCTAAATCACTATTGATTAGAGAAATACAAATGAATACAACTCTGAGATACCATCTCACAGCTATCATATTGTCTAAATTGATAGAAGGGGGAAATGGCAAACACTGGAAAGGATGTGGAAGAATTGGAACAATAAATACACCATCAGTGGAACTGTGAAGTGCTCTAACTGTTTTGGAGAACAATTTGGAATTGTGCCCAAAGAGTAATAAAACTGTGTTTACCTTTTGACCCAGAAATATTACTATTAGGTCTGTTTCCCAAGGTGATCAGGGAAAAATGAAAAGAACCTGTAGGTTCTAAAATATTTACAGCAGTAAAAAATTGGAAATTGATCTGATGCCCATCAATTGGGAAATGGCTGAATAAGTTTTGGTATATGATTGTGATGGAATACTACTATGCTGTAAGAAATAATGAGCAGGTTGGCTTTAGAAAAACCCTGTGAAAACTTGCATGAAATAATGCAGAGTGAAATGAACAAAACTAAGAGAATATTGTATACAGTGACTGTAATATTGTTCAGAGAATAACTGTGAATGACTAAGCTATTCTGAGTAATATGATTATTTTCAACTGAAAAGGATTTACAAAGGAAAATGCTATAAACCTCCAAGGAACTGATATATGGAAGTATGTGTTTTGTGGTGTGTATATATGTATGTGTGTATGTGTGTGTGTGCACACACACATATACATGCATGTATACACATGAAAATGTATATATGTATGTATCAAATGTTGGTCTTCTCTAATGCAGGGCTGGGAGAGAGGGAGGCACACAAATTAGAACTCAAAATGTAACCAAAAATTAAATAAAATGTTTTTTAAAAAATCCTAAACCTTCAAATCAGCATGGACAGAGGGCCAGCCCTTAAGCCAGGACAACATGGATTCAAGGCCTGCCCTTGATGTGTACTTATAGTGTGACTATGGGTAAATTGCCAGGGCCCAAAGAAAATTCTCTAAGGCCTACTTGCACACGATATCAGAGTTCCATTTATTACATAACAGCTGCTTGATACAGCAAATTCTAAATTATCTGGATTATGATCTCCAGTATTTCCACTATGGTGGCAACTCAAGCTCATGATGAAATAAACATTTGTTAGGTTAATCATAGACACTATAAGATATTGAAGTGCCTTCAGAATCACCAAAGAAAGTTCAGTTTATGGGAATTGTAGGTTTACTATGATGTATATTTTGCTGTAAGTCACAGCCCAGTTGTAGAGACTGCATCAGTGGGTGGAGTTCCTACAATGGGAGATTCCTCCACTTTGATGAAATCACATATCCATGTAAATATAGAAATAAACAAACAAGTGAATGAAGGAAAAAATAAGTAGGCAAATGGCAGGCCAAGGAAGCAATCAGTAAGGAGACCTGCTGCATGTTCAAATGGAGAAAAAATGTTGATGTTTTCTCATAAAAGCATGAAAATGTTGACTAGAAATGTAAAGGAAATTTGAAAAGTACTATTTGGAGACTTTGTCATTACTGATTACTTCACTAAATAGTATAGGATGATATTTCTACATTCAGAAAAAGTTCATAAAACACTGAATAAGATATTGAACTGTTGGGAAGTTTCCTTCAAGCAACATGCATATAACTATGACAACTAAGACTCACGGAAGTTACAGAAAGCATTAGATTAAGTGCGAGCATGAAGTTGGTAGAGTTTATAAATAGCTCTAGAGAAGAGGATAAAGGGGATATACATGTTCTTAAACTAGTCTATACTTTTTGGCCTCATGCAATGAGGTAGCAATATAAAAAGCTCAAATAAAAGCAAACACAAAGTCTTCAGGCCAGTGCTCACAGTTTATTATAGGCTCATTTTTGAATGACAGATTAATGTTATTATCTACAATTGCCAAGATGGGAAATGAGGACAGAAAAGAATAGCCATTTCCCCCAATGTCGAATCAAAGCCAGCCAGAATCAGAATTCAGTAAACGTTGCAGCCCAGAAAAATCACCATCAAGTTTTAAGGCACTTTTCAAGGAAAACATGATAAATTCAACAACAACATATAGACATAGCTACAGAAGTATAAAGACTTCTATTTTATGGGCTTCTTCTCCCTGGATCCAAATCACTCCATGATGGAATACAAGATGAAGGGTAAATAAAATTGTGTAGGCCACCAGAATACCATTTACCATACACATGCTGCAAAATATCCAATTTTTCAATAAATTCACCAGTACTTGCACTACGATGATAATTCAGGCTCATAATGAAATAAACATTTGTTAGGTTTATTTGAGATACTACAAGATGCTGAAGGGCCTCCAGAATCACCAAAGAAAACTCAAATTACAGGGACTGTTATATATACTTTGCTGTATTTTACTTCTTTAATTGATGGTGGTCCACATATACTAATTCACTTAACTAGATCATTGCATTTTCTGGCTGGGCTGAATTGCACAGAGTTTGCTACTGTGTCTAAGACACTATGCTAGACACTAAAGATGTATGCTAGGCATTTATTTAAATAGTTATACCTACTCAACTACTTCAAGAAACATTTGTTAAATGCCTACTATGTGTAAGGCACTGTGATTTATAGATTAATTATTAGATTTTGTTAAAAAACAACACAGTCAGGGCAGCTTGGTGGCGCAGTGGATAGAGCACTGGCCCTAAAGTCAGAAGGACCTGAGTTCAAATCCAGCCTCAGACCAAACACTTGACATTTTCTAGCTGTGTGACCCTGGGCAAGTCACTTAACCCCAATCGCCCCCCCCCAAAAAAAACAGTCCTTGCCTTCAGTAAGATTGCAGTATAATTTGTTGCTGTTCAGTCATTTTCAGTCATGTCTGATTCTGTGACCCCATTTGAGGTTTTCTTGGCAAAGATACTAGAGTGGTTTGCATTTCCTTCTCCAGTCCATTTTACAGATGAGGAAACTGAGGCAAACAGAGTTAAGTGACTTGCCCAGGGTCACACTGCTATTAAGTATCTGAAGGCAGATTTGAATTCAGGAAGAGGAGTGTTTCCTGACTCCAGGTCTGGTACTCTATCCACTGCACCTAGCTGCAGTGTAAGCGGGGTAATAAAAATATGTACATAAATACATATAACATGGAATATAAGAACAGTGAAGGACAGGTAAAGACAAAGTTCTAGAAGAAATATGAGGAGTGGCAACTCATTGCCAGCAGTGGATATTACAGAGCAGGCACACCTAAAATTAACTTTGGGGGCAGCTAGGTGGCGCAGTGGATAGAGCACCAGCCCTGAAGTCAGGAGGACCTGAGTTCAAATTCAGGCTCAGACCAAACACTTGACACTTACTAGCTGTGTGATCCTGGGCAAGTCACTGAACCCCAACTGCCTAAGCAAATAAATAAATAAATAAATAAATAAATAAAATGAACTTTGCAGAAGAGAAGGGCTTCAGCTAATAGATGTGAGAATGGTTTGTGTGTTCCAGGCATGAGTGATAGTTCTGTCCAATTCAAGGTGGCAGGAGAGTACAAGAAAGATAAGGAATAGCTAGTAATCCAGTGTCACTGTGTGCAATACAAAGTGGATGAAGAAAAGTTAAGCAAAATAATCCTAGAAAGATAGACTGGAGTAATGATAGGCCAAAGAGTTTTCTATTTTATCCTCTATGCAAGAGGAAGCCACTGAAGGTTTGCAAGAAAAGCAGAGGTATAGAGGCAGTTAGGTGGTGCAGTGGATAGAGCACTGGCCCTGAAGTCAAGAGGACCTGAGTTCAAATCTGGCCTCAGACACATAACACTCACTAGCTGTGTGACCCTGGGCAAGTCACTTAACCCCACTGCCTATCCAAAAAAAAAAAAAAGCAGAAGTATGGTTAGACTCACATATCCAGAAGATAATTTTGATGTGTATGTGAAGCATGAATTGGAGAAAAAAGAGACTGGAGGTAAGGAGACCATGAGTAATCCACAAAAGAAGTAAAGAGGTGCTGAAATCCAGTGGAGATGGTATATGGAAAGAGAAAAGATAAGATGTGAGATACACTATGGAGGAAAGTGACACTGGGCTTGGTAATAGAATGTCTATATAGAGGTGCTTAGAGAAAGAGAAAGAACAAAGATGTCAATAAAATTGTGAGCCTGGGTAATGGGAGAGATTGTTTGGAGGGGGGGAAATTGGAATAACTGGTAGTTGGAAAGGAATAGATGATGAGTTCAGTGTAGAATGTGCCAAATATAATGTGCTACTAGAACATTCAGGTGGAGATGTCATCAAGGCAGTGAGACTCTGAAAAATATCTAGAACACTGTATGCCAGATACTCATAGAGTCAGAAATGTTCCAAGCAGGAAGGGACCTTAGAGGACAGCTAGTCTAAATCGAACCAGAAGAGAAATACCCTCTATAGCATTGCTGACAAGTGATCAGCAAGCCTCTGTTTAAAGAAGGAGTTCATAAAGCACCCTCCAAAGGGTCCAACAATAGATTTCAGGAGGCCTGTGATTTTTGATGGGAAAAATACATCTTTACTTTCACTGATCTTTAAATGAAATTTAGCATTACTTTCACTTATGAATGTAGGCAACAAATCATAACAGTACTAAAAGTACCTGTAACTTTGGCCAATAAAAATCAGATATTTTATATTGGATTAATGATGTCATATATATCACAAAATATGTTTTATAATGACTATAGTTATCAGACCAACCTAAATAAATTAATTACCATAAATTACATATCATAATTTTATGTAGTTTGACAACTATTTCAATATAATTCATTTTTACAATATAATATAAAATATTATATATAACATATATTTTATAACATAATTACAATATAATTAATGACTTTTATATTCCTATGTATTTCATTGTAAGGCAGCTAGGTGACACAGTGGATAGAAGTCCAGGCCTGAAGTCAGGATGACTCATCTTTGTAAGGTCAAATCTGGCCTTAGACACTGTGTGACCCTGGGCAAATCACTTAACCCTGTTTGCCTCAGTTTCCTCATTTGTAAAATGAAGTGGAGAAGGAAATGGCGAACAACTCCAGTACCTTTGCCAAGAAAACCCCAAATGGGGTCACAAAAAAGTCAGACACAACTGAACAATAACTATTTTATTTTATGCATTTAAAAAACATCTTTCTGAGAAGGAGTCCCTAGACTTCAACAGGCTACCAAAGGGGAGTCAACATTTGCTAAGTACCTATGATGTGCCAGGCATTGTGCTAGGTATTGAAGATATGTAGGTTAAGAATCCCTGGCTTACACATTGTGTGATGGCTAACTTTGATAGACTTAGCTCTTCTCAGCAACGCAAAGCTCTAAGACAACTCCAAAAGACTCATGATGGAAAATGCTATCCACATCCAGAGAAAGAACTCTGGAGTCTGAATGCAGATGGAAGCGTACTATTTGCTCTCTTTTTGTTTTGTTTTGTTTTGTTTCTTCTTTCTCGTGGTTTCTCCCATTGGTTCTAATTCTTCTTTACAACATGACTAATGTGAAAATATGGTTAATATGAATGTATATGTAGAACCTATATCAGATTGCATGCCATCTTGGGGAGGGTGGAGGAGGAAAAGGGGGAGAAAATGTAAAACTCTAAATCATATGGAAGTGAATATTGAAAACTAAAAATACATTAATTATTTTTTTAAAAGAATTCCTGACTTAAAGATTTTTGCTGGTAGGGAGCATTCTACCTCCTGTGCCAAACCATTGGATAGTTCTAATTCTTAGGAAGATTTTCTTAATTCAGGCAGAAACCTAGCTCCCTACAATTTCCACCCACTGTATTTAATTTTGCTTTTCAAGGCTCAACCCTCTTCAATATGATAGCCATTCAAACATTTGAAAACAGCTAACAAGTTCCCAATATGTTTTCTCTTCTCAAGGTTAAAGATGCCTGATTCCTACAACAAATCATCACACTACTAAAATATGGTATCCAGAAGTGAATGTAGTATGAGATATGGTTGTACAACAATTATTTTTTACTTTATTTTTGTGGGGAGTTTTCTTCCATGTACATGATTGTGGTCAGTGTTTAGGTTGTTTTCTTGAGTCTTCTTGCTTCACTCTGCATCAGTTCATGTAGATCTTTCCATGCTTCTCCATATTCATCATATCAGCAATTTCTTACAGCACAGTGATGTTCCATTATTTTCACATATGACAATTTGTTTAAATTCTAGGAAGAGTTCAGTGGGCTAGATTGTTGAGTCCAATTTTATAAGGTGAAATTTAATATGAAAAATGTAAATCCTATATGGGTTTAATAAATGATGGTAAAATACCATTCCCCAATAGATAAGTGATCAAAGGAGATGAACAAACAGTTCTCAAAAGAAAAATTGCAAACTATTAACAGCCATGTGAAAAAATGGTCCAAATCCCTCATAATAAGAGAAATACAAATGAGAACAACCTTGAGATTTTACCTTACACCCTGCAAATTTGCAAAGATGATAAAAGATGGAAATAATCAGTTTAAGGGGTTGATAAGCACAGTAGTACATTGATGGTGGAGCTGTAAGTCAGTATAATCATTTAACAAAGACTGATTCTGTCATCCAACATGCTAGATATCTCTTCCAGCTTGGTGCCAGACAAAAAATGGAACTTCATCAAAGTCATTAATTTAAAAAAAAAAAAAGATTGAACAGGACAGGACAAAGGAGATACTTGGGGCATTCCACGAAAGATTTCCCTCCAACAGGGATGGCGAAACCTTCGGCCTCAAGACCACATGTAGCCCTCTAGATCTTCAAGTGCAGCCTTTTGACTGAATCCAAACTTTATAGAACAAATCTCTTTAATAAGAAGATTTGTTCTGTAAAACTTGGACTCATCAAAAGGCCATACCTGAGGACCTAGAAGCCACATGTGGCCTTGAGGCTACAGGTTCCCCACCCCAAGATAATATCAGATCACTGCTCTCAATCATCATGATTACTAGTCAGTCATCCAGTCAGTTCCAAATCACCCAATTGTATTATTATCTGATCCACATAGCCGAGGATATAAGACTCTCAGAAACAATGGCTTAAGAGATAAAATTCAATGAACCAAATGGATTCTGTAAGATTTATGGATTAAATCTACTCGTACAATAAATGCTTCATCATAAATAAGCAAAACATCCTAGCTTTTCGAGGACTGGCATTGTCTTTTTAAAAGGCTAATTTCAACCTACGATCCAAACTGCAAGAGTTGATGTTCTGGCAATACTAGTAAGTAGTTATCAGGATTTCTGGTTCTGGTTTAAGAGAAGAGATTATAGTCTGAAATAGAAATAAAATCAACTGAATATACATTCAGAAAAAAAGATTCAGACATTCCCTAGACATCTGAAAAGCCTCTGTGAAGCTTTATCTATCAACCAGAAATTTGAATATGACACCAAAAAAGATAGAAAATTTCCAAGCTTGACAATTAAATCCAACTACAATCTGGCCCAGGCCTACCATTCTACCATCTATCTCCCACTATTCTCAATACTAACCTTACACTTCAGATTATCCCCAGAATATGTTATGCTAACTCACATTTATGCACCCTTGATCATTCTGTGCTGCCTACCTGAAATACCCTTATCCCTTCTCTCCAGCTATATCAGTCTTACCCACACACCTACTCTATAAAGACTTAACCAAACATTCCCATCTACATTGATCTCCTCTTCCTCTGTATTCCTATAATATGTACTCTATATGCCCCTAATCTCAGCATTTAATAATATACTCTCTCCTATTCTTATTTACGTGCTCCACATTTCTATGTGAGCTTGAATAAATTAAAGGCCCAAGGTTATGGATTCTATCTTGTACTTCTCTGGTATTCTGTAAAATGTTTAGTGTAGTTCTATACATGTGGTAGTTACTCAGTAAATTCTACTTCAATATTTAATAATGAATAATAATATACAGTCTTTTGGCTTCATTCATTTTAAATTCATAGACATTTATCAGGCATCTGCTATATACACAGCACACAAAACACTGAAGAGAACACAGAGTTCAGATAAGACTCATTCTCAGCCCATATATGCTTTATTGTCCAGTAAAGGGACATGATACAAAATATAGACAACTAGAACATGCAATGCCACAAATGTGCATAAGAGACATAAAAAATGTCATATGTAGTCCAACACGAAAGATTATTAATGGGCAGAGGGATCTGGAAAAGCTTCATGGATGTGTCAAATTTAACAATTGAAGAGGAAGGAAGCTATTGCAAGCATAGGAAGCAAGTGTGGACGTCACTAAGTACAAAGAGTTCTCAAAGGACAGAGCTACATTTGGCTGCATCTTGCAGTAAGATATTCTAGTAGGTAAACATTAGTGCTCTAGGATCACAGATTCACAGAACCAGAAAGAACCTCAGAGTTCACCTAATTCAACCCCAGTCTCTACAGTGTCCCTCAGAAGGGGTCATCCAGATTTTGAGGAACTTCCTCCCCAACTCCTAAGGCAACACATTCCATTTTAAGACAGCTATAATTGTTGAGAAGTTTTTCTTTACATCAAGCTGAAATCTATCTCTGCCATCTTCTGCTCCTGGTTCTGCCATCTGTGACCAGGCAAGACAAGTCTAATCTGTTTTCCACATGACAGATCTTCAGATACTTGGATGTTACATCCAAGTCTCCCAAACATGTCTGTGATTGATTTTTAACCCCAGCTTTGCCTACTTATACAATTGATTTGATGCACTAGGTTGAGTGATTCCATTCTGGGGGTTTCTTTTGACTTGCAACCATAACCCTGGGGCAACTCTACCTCCTACTAAGGAAGGATGTTCAGGGTTCCTCTGGCAAGGAAGGTTAAACTGAGAGGAGACTCAGGACAATAATAACCATCATTTGTATTGTGCTTTTAAGTTTGCAAAAACCATTGCATATTATTCTATCTGAGTTAGTTATTGTTTAATTACTCATACTTGTATTCCCAGTTCTTAACAAATGCTTGATTAATTGACTGATTGAAGCAACAGGTATCATTTTATAGATGGAGAAACTAAGATTCTAAAAAATATAATAACAATAATAATCACACCATGTACATGACACCTTGATGTTTTCAAAGCACTTTTCATATATTATCTCATTTGATCCTCACAACAAACCGAGAGCTAAGAGCTATTTTATCTCCTTTTTATAGCTGAGGAAATTGTAAGCTAAGTGACATGCCTGTAGTCACCTTGTTGTTTTTGTGGTTTGGTCTTACAGTCATGTCCAACTCTCTGCAATCCCATTTTGGGATTTTCTTGGCAAAGATACTGAAGTGGTTTTCCATCTCTTTCTCCAGTTGATTTTACAGATGAGGAAACTGAGGCAAAGAAGGTTAAATGACTTGCCCAGTGTCACAACTAATAAGTATCTGAGGTTGGATTCAAACTCAGGAAGATGAGTCTTTTTCCCCCCTGAGGTTCCTTTTCACTTTTTCTAAATTTTATTCTGAACTTAAGAAAGAAAACAAGCATTTCCATAACATAGTAGAAAGGGGAAAAAAGATGATTGTACATGAAACTGCAAATCTATTAAGTACAACTTGCTATTCCTTTTAAATATGTAATAAAGTTATCATGTAACTTTGTTTTTTTTCCTGTTTTTCTTCCATCCCCCCACCCTAGAGATGACTATTATCAGAAACAAATGTATATATATGTAAAACCATTCTATACATACTTCTATTTATCAGTTCTTTTTCTGGATGCAGCAACTCAATGATAGATTTGCACAAAATAATGAAGAGTGAAATGAGCAGAACCAAGAGAATGTTTTATACACTAACAAAAATATTGTTTTAAGAACAACTTTGAGTGCCTAAGTCATTTTGACTATTAAAAATACCCAAATTAACTATAAAGGACATATGAAGGAAGATGTTATCCAGAGAAAGATGTCTTCCTGATTCCAAGTCTAGCACTCTATCTGCTGCACTATCTAGCTGCCCCAGGAAATATCAGAGATTTAATTTAAACTTAGGTCTTTCCAACGCCAAGTTGAGCGCCTCAATCACTGCTCCACACTGCCTCTCAGAGTGTTTCAAGTTAATGAGAGGTAGGGAGAAGAAGGCAAGGAAAGAGAGGCTAACCTTTTACCAACTCAACTGGTTCCCAATAGACAGTGGACAGATGAAATAGTGCTAGAAACCTGCTCATCTGAATTCCATACAAATTTATGAAATGGACAATTCTGGGGAATCTTTGGTCAATCTCACATCCCCTGGAACTCTGCAGGGTAGACTAGAAATTCCAAAGAGGATTCTGGACTTGCCTTAATTGCTGAAGGAAATCAGAGAAACCAGAATTAGTATAGGCCTTAGTCAAAATCTCTAAATCAGTTGCAAGGTGGTGTGACATCCTCTACAGTGACCAGGTCTCCTACAGCTGCCAGCCCCAGGGACACTTAATAGATTAAGTTGATCTCACAAATTACACTAACATATGCCCAATTTATCACAGAGTTTGAGGCTTTGGAATCTTCTGGGAAACTGTGGCAGCTAGGGTGGCTGGTGGATAGAATGCCAGACCAAGAGTCAGAAAGATTCATCTTCCTGAGTTCAAATCTGTCCTCAGATGCTTACTAGCTGTATGACTCTGGGCAAGTCACTTAACCCTGTTTGCTTCAGTTTCCTCATCTGTAAAATGAGCTGGAGAAGGAAATGTCAAATTACTCCAGTATCTTTGCCAAGAAAACTCCAAATGAGGTCAAGAAGAGTTAGACGTGACTGAAAAATGACTAAACAACAAAAAAGGGAGACATCAGATCATCATGAACCCTTTAACATATAGTCACTACTTCATTCTGTTTTGCAAAACTAAAAACACTTAAGAAGGATTTGTTGAATTGAAATGAATAAACTTGTAACCTTTGTTATCTGTTTTCTTTCCCCAGCTCTGAGCACAGCACCTGGCATATGAGAGGAACCTAATAAGTGCTTGTTGATCTATTTTTATTCTTTTGTCTTTTAAAACTGCTATCTAACCTCAAATAGCTATTTAACTTTTCACATGATGTCATAGGCTCATAGGGGTTTATAATTGGAAGAGACATTAGAAAAAAATCTGATCCCTCATTTTACATTTGAGAAAAATGTTTGTCATCTTCTCAACTAGACTGTTAACATTTAGAGAAGTAAAATGATTTCATATACTCTTTTCATATCCTTCAGCACCTTGCATGATGTGGCGATGCCTCACACAGGAAGTATATCATAAATATTTGATTGGTTAATTAATTAAAATCTCAGTGGCTCAGTTTTTTTTCTTTCAAATGGTGAAAATACTATCTGCTCTCTTTCTCATACAAAGGGCCATTATGATGATCAAATTTAAAAAAAAGATGTGAAAGTGTTTTGCAAAGTTAAAAGCACTATAATTTATAATGTCATAATAATAGATGACCTGATTTCCACTCTTACTGATGAGTCTAGCACAAGGACAGGAACAGGCTGTGATAAGACTGCTGAAGCAAGAGCATCAATTCAACCAGGCAAGCAAGTTGTCATAGTGTGCAGACCAATAGCATTCATTCAGCATTCAGTAACCAGGGACAAAGCAATTGTTCAGTCAATCCACAAACACTTAAGTGCCTCCAACATATCAGACACTGTGCCAGTCACTGAGGAGGCAAAAATCAATGAACAAACAGCCCCTGCCCTAAAGTAGCTTACATTGTACAAGTGACAACAAAAGGTACACACATAAATAAGTAGAAAACATAGAAAACAAAGTAAATACAAAGTTATCTGCATTGGAAGAGAAAGTTTCTTACTTGAGGGCTTCCTACACTAATGAAGTCACAGGTGTAGGTAAAAAATAATAATAACAACAAAACTTAACTTGCCAGAGGGTGAAGGGAGGGAAATAGAAATATATCACATAAAAGGAGGCACTTGAGCTGAGCTTTGAACAGAACTAAGTATTGTAAGAGGTGGAGAAGAGAGAGAAGTTTGCTAGGCATGGAAAAAATCTGTACAAAGGAAGAAAGCTGGAGTGCTATATGGGTACTGCAAGCAAGCCAGTTTGACTGGACCATAGAGTACGTGAAGAGGAGCATGCATGTACCTAACAAACAGTTTGGAGGAGATTGCACAGGATTTTTAAATGCCAAATTGAGGAGTCTGAATTTTATCGTGGAGATAGGATAAATACTGAGGATACAAAGTCAAAAACAGTCCCTCCCCTCAAGGAGCTTATATTCTCTGAAGCAGAATTCAGTGTATATTGGAAATAGACTTAATATTACTAATAAGTAACATTATTACTAAGAAATCTGTGATTTCATCATAGTGAGGGACTTTTAGTGTGGGAATTCCCTCCACCAATGCAGATCACAACCCATTAACAACTTAGTAGATAAGTCAATCAATCAATAAACATTTGTTAAGTGCCTTCTCTGTGCCAAATATTGTGCTATGTGTAGAAGCCTTAAGGGTTTGCTTGAGACTCAGAGAAGGTAAGTGACTTGCCCACTGTCACACAGCTAGTAAGTGGCAGAGGGAGGCTTTGAACCCATTTTCCACAGCTCCAAGTATAGCATTCCTTCTGTTTTACAATACTGTTTCTTAATATTGTATTATTATTATTAATCTTCTTCTAAAGTCCTACTCCAATGCTTCCTGGTGATGTGGAAGTGGCCCTGACCTCTCAAATCAGACTACACAAGATCTGATAGATCCACATCAGAAAGACTTATAACACTTACTCATTACAGGACTTTATGTTGATGTCAAAGGGCCAGTGTAGATAAATCTGGAAACACTTAGCACCAAATTAGCTGAAGGTGATAAATGGATTGGTCAAGTAATTCTTAAAGACCATTTAATATATCATGAAAAGTTTACTGTTTGCATTAGTAAAGGAAATATACACACTACTGAAATTATAGATCTTGAAAGTCTAGAAGAGTAACACTAATAATAGCTGATATTGGCAAGATGCTGTACTTTCCAAAGTACGCCACATACATTATTGCATTTAACTCTCACTGAAATGTTGCAAGGTAGTTTGAATGAGTTGTGAGAGTGTTATTTTTCACATTTAAGGATAAGAACTGCAAGAGGTTAAGGCACTTACCTAGACTATGGAGCTGTCCAGCATAGTGGGAAAAGGACTGTTCTTAGAATCCAAAGACACATTTCAGATTTATGTCCGCTATTTACTAGTGTGGACAAGTCACTGAATCATAGAAAAGTTAATTAAATCCTCTGAGAAAAAGTGTTCTTATCTATGAAATAGAGATAATAGAATCTGAATTACCTTTTTCAAGGGGTTTTTGTGAAACAAATGAAATAGTTATTAATTACATGCTAACATTATTTATAAAAGCCATTTTCAGTCTTACATATATTTGATACACAACCAAATTTGAAGTCTCATTGTTTTATTCAATCCAATAAGCATTTAAGAAGATCTGACAATGTGCAAAGTATTATCCTAAGCAGAAGAGATACAAAGACAAAAAAGAAACAGTTCCTGCCCTCAAATTGTTCCTTCACCCTATGGGAAAAATTACGGACATGAAGCAAAAAAGAGAATGGAAAATATGCTGTGGAACTTGTTGATGCCATCTCATACTTTCTGACTAAAGGGTAGTAAAGTAGAGGGAGAATCAGATCCAAATCAAGTGCTCACTATGGAGGTTAACCTCAGGACATAAACTTGGTTACCCTACAATGGAGACCCAGGATATTGGAAATGAACCTTAGTTCCCAGATACCCTTTAAAAAAGAGAAAACTATGTGAATCCTCCATGGAAGAGTACAGCAGCAGATGAGTGGAACCCCCAGTGGCCTCAAAAGACTGAGGGAAAGTAGTCTCTTCTGACTGTTGTGTGAACTTGACTTATCCCCTACTATTCCCACTCTACCATAACTTCCTTTCCCTTGCCTCCTCTTCCCCCTATCCTAGCCCCATTAACTAAAAGTAACTGTTGCTGTGTCTTAATTGTAGGAGTCACAAAAGGAAGCAATAGTTGCTGTGACATTCAACCTCTTGTCTGTAAAAATGTGAGAGTGCAGACAGCAACAAAGCTTATTACTGTAAGTGGGGAAAGAACTGTGGGTTGGCACAGAACAAACTGATTATCAAAACTTTGAATGAATATATCTGCTTATGTTACATTTAAACAAACACAGCCACCTGAAAAGTTTATAAATCAGATTGGGATAGAAACTGAATCACACAAAGTCTTGTTGATTTTACATAGGAACTTCCAGCTCATAATTTCAGATCTGCTAACTCAGTCATACAGGAGCATTTGAGGATAGTCTTTGTAAAACTCAAAGAGGTGCTTCTTGTAACCAATGGCCCTGTTCCTAACAATGATTTCTCTCTTTGATTATCTTCTACCTAAGTCAAGTTATACTAGATATGAGTCATCCAGAAGGATAGATTGAGCTCCTCATGATGCCCAGGTACTTTCCAGTTCATTTATATGATATAATAGGTATGAACAAGCTGCTCTTCAAGACTGATAGGAAAAAGATACTATTCAACCTGTTAGTTATTTTAAAAAAATCTTTATTCTGAAATTCTATTCAATAATTCTTGATACAAGGTTTAAATGGGCCGAAGCATTTAAGCATGGCTCCTATCATGTGACTGCAAATCTAAATAATGTATTTGACATGGCCAAATATGCCACAAAAGGGCAAAAATGAAAACTAGGACTAATTCAACTTCCCTAATGGATTGAGGTAATAGATTTTGCTATTTAAAAAAAGTCAAGGTTAGAGCAAGGGTTCTCAAGTGGGAAGTTAAAGGTTTTGACTGAATCTCCAGATCACACTTCCTACAAAAACTGAGAAAAAACTGAAGTCCATATGGCAGCCACATGTTGCATCTAAAAATATTCTCACAGCTTAGCACTGGAATACATGATGTTTAAATTGCTCCTGGATATGTGTATAATTCCAGTGGGAATAACTAAAGCTCTTTAAAGACATACAATGGGCAATATACTCGTTCAGAAAAAACAACTATTTTACTGCCACATTCAAGAAAATTGCCAAAGATATTTGCTATTATCATGGAGCATATCCAGAGCAGAGTACAAATGGAAAAGTGATTCCTTACAAATGATGAGGTCTTTCAGATACTCCTCAGTCAGTCCATCAGTCAACAAGCATTTATAAAGTGCTTACTATGCACTTACACTGTGCTAAGTACTGAGGATACAAAGAAAGGCTCCTGATTGCAGAACACATCATATTAATTACAGCAACTCCAGGACATTACAGAAACTCCTAATGAGACCCATAATATCTCAGAAGAATTAAGGGTAACTATTCACACAGGAAATACTAAGTGGAAAAACAATGCTTTTATTCAGAGACTGGTCTACAGTTGCACAGATGACCCACAGAGTTGGTACATGAGCACATTGATCTTCGATAGGCACTGACTGGGAGACAATAAATCAGGCATAGAGTAGAACAGGAGAGGCCAGAGAGTAGGATGGTTTACCTTTGGGGAATTGAAAAACACTTCTAATGTCCCTAAACTTACCTCTGAAACTCAAGGCCATCTTTTTAAAATCAGCATTCATCTGGTGATGCTATGTGGCTAAGAGTCACGATACCACACTCTCCAAAAAATTTAAGTTGTGGATCATCCAAAGAACAATGAAAAGGTATATGATGGGCTGCAACATATCATAGATGAAAAAAAAATTGTTCAAGAGAAACAGTAGAAAGGTTATCGTCAGAGAAATGGATGACTGATGGGCCAGTGATGTAGTAGGAGTGAGAGATAATGATTGGACAGATAGTCCATATGCTCCTCTGGCACCCACATAGTACCTACAGATATAAAGAAATGCTTCTAAGCTACTGGGTAGAACCCCTGTGGAGGACTTCTGGTTGGACATGGACAATCATCACACAGGATTGAGACAATATGGCATAGATGAATTGCAATCTGCTCTGTTGCATGGTTATCTACATTAGTGAGACTACAGACCTATTAAAGTGTTCAACAAAAGATCCTTATAATAAACATTTTGTTTCTCCTTTCAGCACCATATCATATATGCATATGTATTATACATTAATATTGTATAGATATGTATATGTATCAATGTGTGTACATATATTTATATAAGAATATATAAATATTTATATAACAACATAGGTTGTCCTAAAAGTCTTTGTGCAGTATTAAGTTTTGATAATTCAAAAACACTGTTAGAACACTGTATGCATGCACGTGTGTGTATGTATGTGCATGTATGTATGCACACATAGGCAGTAATCTCAAAGCAAATGTGAAAAATTATAAGAGACAATAAAGGTTTGGAGAAAAAATACATAATGAAATGTAAATGTTCTTCCCACACATCTTGGCGTCCTTCAAGATAAATTATATACTGCAAGCAGAAAATATATAATCATGTGTCATTTCTATGTGCTATCTAATGCTCATTTATGCCATTTTCCTCTGTCAAAATTAATCACGTAGACAAAGGCTTAACAATTAATCTGGCAGCAAAATACTAACACAGGATAGCATATGTATGTAAGACAAATATAACATCAGTCTAGCTAATTGCTGCTTCTCACGAAGTAGGCTTTCCTGAATACAGGTACACAACATTTTGAGGGAGGAAACTTTGTGAATAATAAAGCAGTTTAAGTAAGCTATTTCCTTTCCCTCTATCTGTTTATTCAGTATTATGCTATTTTTAAAATACAGTCATTCTTCCAAATGTCTATCTCTGGTTATTTTTAAGAAAGGAAATGTGGAAATTATTTTATAAGCCTATTTATCTTTCAGTAACTTGGTGGAAATATTTGAATCCGAACCTTTTAAAAATCATAGCAATAGATAGTATACTAAAAAGGTGCTTAATTATTCATTTAATTGATTCCAACACAATGCCACCTAAAATGTGGTATATTTCTGCATATCTATGTCTTGCATGTGTTCATATATGTGTATATATGTATACACAGACACATTTATGTATATATGTGTACATACTGTATAGGTATTGATTAACGCATTCTGCAAACATTTATAACAAATAGATAACTAAATAAGCAAATTTTCAAAAACATCAAAAGAGATGAATTCAAGATGTTCAAATATGATGGAAAGTAATAGAACTCAATAACTTTTAGGATCAGTGTTGCAAGTGATTATTGGCTGATATATATGTATGTATGTATGTATGTATGTATACCTTAGAAACATATTTTCTAATATGCCCAGAGCTAAAAACCTACAATCCACCAAAATAGATCTCATCTAAATTTTCTAACTGTAACAATCCTGTTGTCAAAATTAGTTGTCAAATTTCACATTCAGAATAACAAAAAGCAAGCTGAACTTTAAATGTAAGCTAATATGTTTCTGTTTTTAAATTAGTTTTTCCTTATTTCTATGCTTGTTATATTACTTTTCCAGGTGATGTTCATCTATTCATATTTAGTATTAGAAGAGGCTAAATATGATCTTATTTATTCCTCCTCCTTATTTATTCTCCCCTTCCATTTTTGACTCAAAGAAATGCAGCTTGCCTTTCCTAAATACTGGACCCTATTGCCCCTTGAATACTAATTCCCTTTCATCTCTCCTTCTTGAATGTTCTCTATGGGTTTTCTCTCTCAACATCTTTGCCTGCTCAACCTGGCAGTCATCCTATTATGATCCTTCTATTTCTGCAGATCTCCTCTCTGATGCTTCCCAAATCCCTCTGCTTTAGACAGTATTGTACCAAAAGTGCTATTAGTTCTTCTCTAGCAAGGAATACCTAATAAATCTTTTCTGATCTCATGGAACATCTCTCAGTAGCCAGCTGACCCTGTAGGACAAACCTAAAACTGATGTCTAATGCCAATGTTCTAAGTTCCTTAAGTTATAAGAAAAAAATTCAAGAATAAATGAGTTACTAAATTCACTCTAGATGTGAAAAGCCCAGCTGTTTCTCCATATGTGTTCTCAAGTATTAAATTATTTTAAATTAAATAACTTCTAATTCAGTTTTCATTTTTTAATTCAGCCCTGTAGGATTTTTTATGGGAATGATGATGACAAAGATGGTGATGATAATAGCTGTGCCCCACGGAATCATGATAAAGTACAGTTTACTTGTATAACTATAGGATTTTTCATCATCACCACCACCACCACCATCACCATCACTATCACTAGCATTTATATATTGCTTTAAGGTTTGCAAAGTATTTTACAAATATTTTCTCATTTTATCCTCACTACAGCCATGGAAGAAGGTAGGTGCTATTATCCTTATTTTACAAATGAGGAAACTGAGGCAGACAGAGCTTAAATGATTTGGCCAGAGTTACACAGCTAGTATGTGTCTGAGGCTGCACTTGAGCTGAAGTCTTTCTGACTTCAGGTCCAGCATTCAATCCACTGTGCCACCTGTCTTTTCATGCTCTCCCTCAAGGGAGTTTCCCCTAAAATAAAACAGTCAAAATCTTGGAGGCCTTGAAGTAACTGAGATAGTATATGTTAATGGAAGATAGTATGGTGTAAGACTAGGAGTTGGAAGACCTGAACCCATCATGAGCTAGCTGTGTAAACTTGGAAGAATCATTTAACTCCACAGTGCCTCAGTTTCCTTCTCTACAAAATGAGGATGATATACCTGCCTATTTATTTCCTAGATGAGATAGAGAATGTATCAGTTAGCACATCAATGTGGCAATCTTTTCTCAAAAGAGATAAAACCCTCAAAATTATGTTATCCATCATCTATGAAGATGATCTTGTTGACCCATTGCCCACTGTAGAACGTATATTTTGTTCTGTGTTGGTCATTTTAGTTGTGGAAATGTTGTACTTATGATCACCCCTTTAATTATTCTAAAAGCTAAGATCATACCACAAAAATAAGTGAAATGTGCTGACTTTGAGTGTTTCTCTTGTTAATTAAATAACAGTGACTAACATTTCTAAAGCACTACACATATATTTTTATACATGAGCCTCACAAAAGTCCTGTGAGTTAGAGACTACAGATAGTATTGCCTCCATTTAATAGATGAGGAGACAGATTTGGAGAGGATTGGTGAATTCCCTAATCACACAGCTAATAAATGAAAGATAGGAATTGACACTGTCTTCCAGCCTGCAAGCCCTATGTTCTTTCCACTACACCAAAGTGCATATTAGTAATAACAAATTGATTGTGGTCAGTTCAGTTTCCTCATCTATAAACTGAAGATAACAACACCTGACCTATCTACCTCAAAAGGGCAAGGCAATCAAGAATGAGAAAATACTTGGTATACTGAAAAATGCTATGAAAATCTAAGCTACTAAAATATCTTTTGTGAAAAATCTACAAGACTCTCTCCTGGGAAAAAAAATAAAATGCTGCTGAATCATCCACTAATATTAACCACTTTCAATTATCTCCTAATTAAACTCATCTCCTTTACCTACTTGCTTTCTTCAGTGTGGATCCTTTAAAGGAAGAAAATAGCTACCCAAACTCACCACCTATTGTCCTAAAACATACTGTAAAAGACTGCCAAAAGTGCCACCACATCAGTCCCTAGTGTAAATCCAAAACTAAAAGTGAGGTGGCCATCAGTATTATTCAGCAGCATTGGAATACTCAGCTGCACAAAGAGGGAAATGCCTAGGATTTCTAGTAGCTTCTCAGGTGTATTCAGAGAGGTTCTGTTTTCTGTCTGAGTTGGTAAATGAAATTGTTGTATGATTTTTCTCCTTAACATTTTCAACAGAACTTTTGGGGACAATGCATTCCAGTTTGCAGAGCAATAAGAAATTGAGGGAAATGGGGGAGAGTGAGTAGCAAAACCAAAGCAGCTTCACAACCTAAAGCATTCAATGACTGCTGCAATGGCTCTGACAGGGACAACTTTGGCCAACTAGTACTGATTAGGCCATTATTCAAAAGGCTTTAATGTTCCAAACTAGACTTTAAATGGCTGCTAAACATCTGTTAACACCAAACAAAACTAAATCACGAATGAAATAGTCACACATAAAAACCTGCATTTTGAAACATTCTGATACTAAAGATTTCCTATTTTGGTACATATATTTATATGGACATCAACGAATGCCATTCATTCATGAATTCTAAAGGTTCCCATTGGTTCTTATTCATATGTTAAATATTTGATTTCTTCACACCTCAAAGAAGTTGTTTAAGTGGTTTTAGGTAAGAGTGCCTTGGCTTACTTTTAAGTCTTTTGTAAATTCCTGCTTCCTAGGCAATCTGGGATGACTGTGGAGAGGCAAAATGCTTTCGAACAAAGCCAAACATTCATTTAATCAAAATGACAGCAAAATCACTGTATCAAAAATCTATTTCTTTTGTGGAAGTTTAAAACCTTTTCTATGAAGAGTGTATAAAGGAAATAAATGCTGCTCTTTTTCCCCTCCTTGTACTAGCATACATCACAGAAGTACATGTTGCTATATGTGTGTCTTATACTTTTTTCTCTTTTCTCAGGGCATCCACTTTGTGATTTGTGACATAACATCGCCCCCCAAGGCTGTGCACTACCAAGCTGATGTTCCCATTTGAGAACTGTACACTTACTTCATTCAATACATTCTAGGGGAGAAAATAACCTTGCTTAGATTTTATGCCTGAGCTTTTCCATTCAGAAGTAGAAGTGAGTTCAATTAAGAGAAAGAGAAAAATAACAGGAAAAGGGGGGGAGAGGTATTTTCATAGGTTCAGAATAAAAGTTTCTGATAGTTCTTCATTATTTCCCACTGCTTAGATTTCCATAATGAATTCCCAGAAGCTCCTGGACTGCTGTCCAATCTAGACAATATATGAAACCCTGATATCCCAATATTCCACTGCACCAGACCAGCTATCCAAATCCCAGAGCTGCTCATCCTTCCAAAGAGAGGTCTTAAGTACAGCCAAGTTGTTTTCAGGTTTATTATGGACACTCAGGAGCCTTCTAAAGCAACTGCATGTACTTGGGCAGCAGGGAGAAGTTCTCCTGAGTCAGAAGCCTGGTCTGTGATCAAGGCCAACATAACAATGAGCCAATTATTAGTGAGAAAAAGAGGTGAGACTGAAGAGAGCATTCAAGGGGCTCAAGGAAATAGAGTGATGATCTCTCTCTCTCACTCACTCTCTTTTTCTCTCTCACACAGTCTAGCTGCATCAGAGTGGGTTTTTTAAGAGTGGGCACAGTAGGAGAAACTATATAGCTCAGGAGGCATTATTATCTAGACAATGATCTAGAGTATCTCCCTATGAAAAAGTATGGATAAGGGTTGGTTAACTCGGAAAGAAAAGGGCCCCGACCTAGGAAGAAGACTCTTAATAAGTGTTGAATTGATTTTTTTAAGGATTTCAAGGACAATGGGGATCTGATGTAAATGTGAGTTGAAAGAGGAATCTGAAAATAGGGAGATATAGGACATATCCAGGGAGATATGGGGGTAAAGACATAAGAGAATGAAAGAAATGGAAGTAGAATGAATGAGGGAGAGAAAAGACATAAAATGAATCAGAAGAATTTGGGGAATGAACCAGAAATGGGACCAAGGAGTGAGAAAGATGCATCACTGAGACTCCAACTAGATGAGAGCTGGGAAGGTGGGCAGAGATTTGGATAGGTCAATAAGAGGTTTCCAGGACAAGTGGCAACTCTTAAAAGTAATTTGGTGGGAAGTTAGTGACGACCTGGGGAAATGAGGCAACCTGAAATATAGGTGTGAGATTCAGAAAACAGAAGGTTAGTCTACTGGCAGATAGGATGGCAAAGAGTAGTAAAAAGGTTTTCAGGAGAGGAATGTTTAACAATGGGAACGTTAACAAAGGAATGTTTAACAATAAGGAAATTAAGTGAGTAATGGAAGGAGAATGAAGGCTTGGATGAAGGAAGTAGTTAAGGAAAAGCTCAGAAAGTTAGGGGGGTGATAAAACAAAGGATGCCCTGGAATGTTAGAGATGTGGCAGGGGGTGGAGAACAAGGGCACCAAACTCTTGAGGTGACAGATTTCAAAAGGTGTGCAAAGACATAGCCCAAGAGCCTAATGAGAGACAAGAAGACAATTATCATGTTCCCCGAATCCCGTATCACCCCATCTTTTCAAAATCAAGAGCTGTTAAATTAAGAGGGATGAAGAGCTATGCAAAGGTGACCAAAGAAGTGCGTCAGGGTGAAAGGTCCCACTGCCCCCTCCAGTGGCCAAGCTTGTCCCATTGCGCTTCACCCCTCCTCTGACCCCCGCCACAGCCAACTTTCCCCACTTTCCCTGTGCCCACCTCCCTCCCTTTTCCCCCCGCCCACCACCCCTCTGCTGCCAGGCGCTCACCGTGGGCGCCGTCAGGCGGCTGATGCTTTCGCCCAGAGAATCCAGGTTAACCCGTCTCCGGCGCTGTGCACGCCTAGCCCCGGCGGTCGCTGTGGCAGTGGCCGTAGCCGTGGCAGTGCCCGTGGCAGCCGTGGCGGTAACGACTGCATCGGGCTCTTGAGGGCCGGAAGGGCTCCGGCTGCCGTTCCAGCAGAGCTTTGACAGGGGACATTCGCTTTCCTCCTCTGGGCTGGTCTCCAGATAGTCCGATCCCAAGGAGCTGAAGGACTCGGAAGAAATCTTCCTTCGAGACATGCTGCTACTGCTGCTGCCTCTGCGGCGATGGCCAAAGCTCTGTGCAGAAGCGTGTCGGGAGAGCGGCAGCGGCGGCGGTGGCGCCGGGTGGCGCCGGGGACCGGGAGCCGGACTGGCCGAACTAGAAGTGCCGCGGCCGCGCGGAGCTACCAGCGGGCTCAGACGGGTAGGAACTCCTGGGGCCGCGGAGCCACGCGAATCGGCTGCTCATGGCGGGAACTTCTGGCGTCCTGGTCACCTTCCCCCTTCTGGTAGCTCAGTAGTACCTCGGCTCTGGCTGTGGCGGCGGCTGCCGGAGCTGGGTTTTCCTGCTGCTCCGGCTCCCGCTCCCGCTCCCGCCTCCGCCGCGGTTCCCGCTGCCGCCACCACGGCCGCTGCTGCCTCTAGCCTCAGCGCATCTTCTACCCCGGCTGCGCTGCTCTCTCAGGGAGGGAGGGGGGCGGGCGGGCGGGCGGTGGGTGAGAGAGTGTGTGTGTGTGTGTGTGTGTGTGTGTGTGTGTGTGTGTGTGTGTGTGTGTGAGTGTGTGTGTGTGTGTGTATGTATGCGCGCGCTCCTGTGTATGTGTGCGTGTGTGAGAGAGAAGGGGAGGGAGGAGGTTGGGGGACCTTGCGATTTTGAAAGCAGACGCTTCTGCTACCCCTCTGTCTCCCTTTTTTTCTGTCTCCCCTTCGTCTTTTCCTTCTTTCTCCTCCCTTCTCTCTTCTCACTCTCCCCCTTCCTTCTCTTTTTATCATCTCCTCCTCCTCCATTCCCCACCCCCATCCCTCCTTTCTTCTCTCTCCCCCCTCCCTCCACCGGTATCACGTGTCGCCATCAGACTCATTTGGAGTCTTTCCCTAGCTTGTCGCCACATTTCAGAAGCAATGAGGACACTCCCCCCGGTGCTTAACTCTGCTTTCCTATTTTCCCCTCCCAGCTGGATAGGCTGGGATAGGGGATACGAGGGGGCGGGGTGCAGAGCTCAAGATGAAAGAGATATAAAATGACCCCACACCCAATTTTCTCTTGACTCTACCATTCCCAGATGCCTGGATTCCCAGTTATGGGGACGCTGTTGCCTGGAGTAGAGTTAACTCTTGGAAAAGGCATAGAAAAAAGTAATTGGGGAGCGGGGTGGAGTGTAAAACGGAGATAAGTGGAAAATCACTGTAGCAAACCTCTGACACAACCCTCCCCCCATTTCGAGACGTCAGGAAGAAAGCCCCATGGGATGATCTCTCTCGGATTGAGTGAGAGGACCTGAAAAGACTTGGAAAACACTTCCTTGGGGCAAGACGAGGAGTATTTAGTGTAGGATTAAAGTTAGATGGGGACAAAATTCATTGAGAAGTGAGTGCACATTTGATTAGATCTTTGCCCTTTCTCCGGTCTTCCTGCCACACTTGACAGGTGAGTGAAGAAGCAGAAGGAAAAGCTGTTATTCAGTTTAAGATACCTCCACATTCCCAGTAGTCACCTGCCGCCCCTAAAATTGGAAAACCCTAGGGGAAGAGAGAAGATAACAAACACATTGGCCAAACTCCCGGCAAGAACCTGTGCCAGGGACTAGACTGTTCCCCAGTCAGTACTTCATCCTGCTGAAGGAAGAGCCCGGGTAGGTATGGAGCCAAAACTGGGGCCTTAAACTTGGGTGGCGAGATTCTTTATTTAGGAAAAGAACTCTGTAGCTGAGTTACAGGGACTCCCAGGCTCTGAACAAGTGCTGGACAGCTCCATTTTCTACCTGCGGCGGATTTCCCTGGTGACTGAGAAAAGCTCTAACATAGCTCCACAGGGTTCACAGACACCTAGGTGGGGGCAGGGAGAGAGAGGCCAGGAAGATAGAGTTCTCTGGTCACTCACCTCTTTTTGCTCCACGGGTAAAATCTCTTTGCATTTGCTTGTAAATGCAACACAGAAAGATAACATCTTTACTGTTGTTTAACTGATCACTTCGCACTTTGTTATGCACCCACTTCACTCGAAATCTTCATTAAGCACCTGCCCAGCGGTGCTTTCTCTTTCTCCCTGAAAAACATCGACCTACTCTGACCTTGATCCAGGTGACTATGAAGAAAAGTGTTCACCACTCCAAGTGAGTGTCCTCCCTGAAAGAGTGCAGCAGCTGAAACAACTGTCCTAGAAGCAGCAAGGAGAAGAAAGACTCACCAGCAGGCCCAAAGATAAGCATTATGGATTAAAAATAAGTTTACTTTACTATGTCTGGCAAACATCATTATTTGCCTGATTTTGCTAATAATAACTCAGATTCATATATGGCTTTTTTGGAACTTGCAATGTGTTTTACATACATCTTACTTGGTCTCCTGCTTACTCTGTCCGCTAAGTAATGCAAGTATTATTATTTCCATATTATGGACAGGAAACCTGGGGTTTAAGGATGTTAAGTGACTTCTCAAAGGCTACACAATCAGCAAATGGCAAAACAAGGACTCCAGCCTGGGTTGTCTTATTCTTGTTCCTTCCATGACACCTCAGCTGCTCTCTGATATGCTGTTGTCTTGAGCTAAAAGTGTGGAAATAATTTTCCTAAGCTCTGCCTTTTCAAATCTAAAAATAGAATTGAATTAAATTATGGCACTGCTACATACTCTCCCTTCATTTAATTTCATACTATTTACAATGGAAACCATGCATAAACTATATTTTTCTATGGTTAGAACAGGTATTAATACAAATAAAAAATGTTTGCAGGTTTTGTCTTTGCTGGACAGCTGTAAATAGCTGCTTTGAAAAAAAAAAAGACTCACTAGGGAGTATGATACCAACTTTAGGAAACTGTTGAATTTTCTTGCTGTGCCATATCATCTGGAACACAGCAGCCTGGAGCCCTTAATTGCCTTTTTTATTCTGAGTGATGAACTTCAATTGTCATGTTATCTTACACTCACATAGAAAGGCTGTGCCTTCCACATTTATTCAGTGAATTATTTTTGGACACAGATGATCCAGCATGACAATGGTTATTGACCTTATGGTTAAAATGAAAACTGGGGCTCTTTAATTAATCATCTTAGTGCTTTTCTCAAAGTCAAAATCACTAAGCAGAATGTCATGAATCTAACTTGTTTCTAATAGGTTGCATGAGGTTCAAGTAGCTAGTTTTTCTCGTTAGGGTAAGTTTGTTACCAACAAGAACTCTGAACCTGTGCATGAGCCGTGTGTGGGCGCATGCACGAACCAGTTGAATCAAAAATGTGTAAGGGGATAAAGTCAAATTATTTGCCATTGCTGTTATACTTTGTAGCTATTATAGGAATGTAGCTATTATACTTTACTAGACAGAAAAGTTTGCAGAATTTCTAATTGTAAATATATGGAGAACTGTGAAAGAAATACAGTTCCTGCTGCTTTCTTGTCTATTCCTATTGGTGTGCAAAGTTTAAAAGATACTAATTGAGGGAAGAATGTGAAGTAGCACTTGATAGTCTTTTCAAAAGCTCACCATTTGTGATAAAATTTCCTGTTTTATGTAAAAAAGGGAAAAGGAGTCAAAGCACTAGAAGCAACTTAAAAAAAAACCTATCAATAAGTCAAAAGACTGAGTTAATGAATATCCTGGATGAATACCCCATCTTATATATTTAAATAACTTACATAAACCTGCACAAATAGAAACTTTTATTCATTGCTTCAGTAGGTTCTGGATTTATTGGAGTTTATTGTAGTAGAAGGTAAAGAAAACTCTTTTTTAAAGCATGGTCCTGTATTAGAAATGGAAAAACTGGAACTGATCCTCTTACTACCTTAGTGAATATCTATTTTATTAAGCCAGATCTCTAGCTAGATTGGTCTAGAAAGCTGCCAATGAGAAACTGCCTTATTAAAGCAGGTCCAGGTCTGCACCATGTCTGCAATTTATAGTCTTAGAAAGTTGTCTGAAAGCTTAAATGACTTGTCCAGGGTTACACAGCAAATATGGTGAAGAGGACAGACTCAAATTCAGGTCTTTCTGACTCCAAGGCCAGCTCTCTATTCACTATGCCAAGCTGCCTCTTCCTTAATATCTAAATATATACTTAAAACTTAAAAACATTTAGAATCCTCATTTCACAGCTGCAGAAACTGAGGCCTGAAAGTTTGAGCAACCTGACAAAAGTTCCACAGCTATTTAGTGGCAGTGACTGGATTGGAATCCAGAATGGTTGGCTCCCCACTCAATGCTCTTCCTGAGATACCATCATTGCCTCATTTGGGAAAGACTCTCTAGGTAAGCAGTCCTTTTTTGCCTTGTTGAAAATGGTGGCCATTCTTCCTCTAAGAGAAAAAGATGGTTCTTATTTCATATGAGGGAAAATGACCTCTTTAAATAAGCTTTAAATAAAAACTGCAACTAGTCATCAGCCAGAAATTTTTATATTCCAGAACCTCTGGCTTTTTTCTAATTCCTTTTTATCCTTCCAAGTCCCTGTCAAGAAGACCCCTAACCTTTGGATAGGTGACTCTAGAGCTTAGCTCTTCCACAACTTCAGTATATGGGGAAAATGTACTTATATCCAAAATTGATATAAATCTAACAGTTTACAGGAAATGTGAAGATAACATTAAAGAAGTTTCCTGTGGAGATATGTTGACTGCTCAGGTTTTTATCTGGGGTTAGCTTCCTTGTATCTCCAGCCAAGATGATTTCCTCACCCCTACCTAATGCAAATATTGTCATATACATATTCCCTGCATGTGATCTTTTACCACCTGATCAATTATTTACTTTATATTATCAAAGAGGGTAACTATAATCAAAATTCCCTAATTTACATCTCAGTTAAGGCTTGTCAGTCAATAAATATGAATAAGTATTTTATTTTAATGTCAAAGTGAACATTGTCCATCTTGTTTGTGTTAGAGAGGAACCTGAAAGAGACAGCACACTTATTTTTTCTTACTTTCAGAGCATACAAATTCATTTCTATAAATTTTCATTGTGTTTAACATATACAAGGCACTGTACTAGGTCCTTGAGATACAAAGATGAAAAATGACACCAACTTGAAGGACCTTTCTATGGCTTTTAACCTACTTACTACATTTTTAATACTTTAGTAAATCAAAGGATCATCGAACCCATTGGGAAGGGGGGGAAGTAGCTAGGTGGTCCAGCAGATAGGGTTCTGGGCCTGGAGTTAAGAAGACCTAAGTCCAAAACCCACCTCAGACACTTCCTAGCTGTGTGACCCTGGGCAAGTTATTTAACTTCTGACTGCCCAGGTTTCCTCAACTGTAAAATGGGAATTATAATAGCAGCTATCTCACAGGGTTGTTGTGAGGTAATATCTGTATGGCACTTAGCACAGTGCCTGGTATATCATAGGTGTTCAATAAATCTTTATTTGCTTCCCTCCTTCCCTCCCCCCAACATGGGTACTCTCTGGGTTACAAATTGCACTCCATTCATGTCTTCTCATCTCATGTAATTATTATCCATATTTTCCCATAAATCCTATTTAGAGAATTAAGTCAAAATACAAGAAATCATCTAGGTTTTTTGTCCAATATTTTCAAGTGTTTGGGGGTGGGAAGAGAGGATCCCAAACATGACTTCATCTCTGTTGGGAACTGCTAGTATATAAACTCCCTCCACTGGTGTAGTTCAACTCTACAACTTACATTTTACTAAGAAGAAAGCTCCCTAGAGCTCTTAGAGGTTAAGTAACTAACCAATGGTCACTCAGTATATGCCTCAGAGGCAACACTTGAACCCTAACTCCAAAGACCTTCCCTCTATGCCAAGTCTGCTTCTCATTCAGTTTAACCCATCTTAAGCCCTCCCTACAAAATAGTTTTACTCTTCCTGAATTTTGTTGTTGTTCCATCATTTTTTCCAGTTATCCCCAACTCTTCATGACCCCATTTGGGGTTTCTTGGCAAAAAATACCAGAGAAATGGCAAAAATAAAAATTGCCATTTCCTTCTCCAGATCATTTTGCAGATGAGGAAACTGAGGCAAACAGGGTTAGGTGACTTGACTTGGGTCACACAGCTCGTAAGTGTCTGAGGTTGGATTTGAACTCAGATTTTCCTGACTCCAGGCCAACCACTCTAACCACTGAACCACCTAGTTACCCGTCTTTTACTGAATACCATTGCCTTAAATATACTATTCAGAACCCAGAGGCCCTAGGTAAAACCTAAACATTTAAACTTCTTGAACTAATAAATCATATGTGTATATGTATAATATATGTATGCTTGCACCTAACATTTCTAATGAAAAGAAAAGAAACACAAACAGAGAAATAGCAAACACAGAAGATATGTTACCTACATAATCCTCACAGAATCACTTTATGATCAGAGGAATAGAGGAGCCTGAAAGGTCAGGTAATTTATTTTTCTACTATCCTGGACAAATATTTTCAATACTGCTTTAATGAGATAACAAAAATACTAGAATCTCCCTCAGTAACCAGTAATACTAGAATCTCAGTAACCCAATGGTTGACAACCTTCATTGCCAGGAAATTCATACTTAAATTGAATTTAATTCCAATGCTAGTATGAGAGAAAGAAGGAGGCAGCCTATCTTCAGGTCTTCTAAAAAATAAATTTGATTTCAGTATGCATCCTCCCATTCCATCTAAAGCTTTGTCTAAACTCCATGAACCATGTTTTCTTGTTCTGTCTTTAGGGAGATAGAGCTGATCTCTTCTTTGTGAAAGAACCTTTCATCTGCTAAGAAACCAGTTTTATGTCATGGGAAGCCCGTAGGCATTCATGGGAGATAGATTCCAGAGCACAGGCTCTTAATCTTTTTTGTGCCATGGACCCCTTTGGCAGCCTATGGCCCCTTTCTCAAAATAATATTTTAAATGTATAAAATAAAATACACAGTATTACAAGGAAAATCAATTATATTGAAATATAGAATTTTTTTTTAAAAAAATGGTAAGCTCATGGACCCTAGGTTAAGAATTCTTCCTCTAGAGGATCACAGGATCCTAGATTTAAATCTAGAAGGGAATTTGGAGGTTATCTACTTCAACACTAATTTTAAAAATAAGGAAATTGAGGCCCATGCACAGGAAGTGACTTTCTATCCCAGCTGTGCTTCTTACTTTTCAGAATTCAAAACCATATCTGAGTTGAAGTCATGCACTAGAACCTCCTTCAGTACCTGGGGCCTGCTAACCCTGGAATATCCATCTTCTTCTGCAGACTTCTCACCTTGGAATATCCTTCCCTCATACTTTTTAGGTACTTTTTGTTGTTAAGTCACGTCTGACTCTTCATGATCCCATTTGGGGTTTTCTTGGCAAAGATACTGGAGTCCTTTGCCATTTCCTTCTCCTGCTCATTTTACAGATGAGGAAACAGGTAAATGGGGTTAAGTGACTTGCCAGGGTCACATAGCTAGTAAGTGTCTGAGGCCAGATTTGAACTCAGGAAGATGAGTCTTCCTGACTCCAGGTCCAGCTCTCTATGCACTAGCTGCCCCATCCTTCCCACATTCTGTTCCCTCTTTCCTATTGTTGAGTTCCTCCTGAGGGCCTCCATGTTGGGAAAGCGCCCAGGCCAGCCAATGTTCATTTTCCTCCTGAATGTCAAAAGATTTTCCATACTTCAACATCAGAGTACCTTCACCCATGCCATTTACTTCCCTTTCATGTATCATTTTCCCCCATTAGAAGGTAAGCCTTTGAGGGTAGGGATTGTCTTTCTTTTTGATTGTATTTATATCCCCAGTGCTTAACACAGTGCCTAGTACATAGTAAATTCTTAATAAATGTGTATTGCCTTGTCTTGACCATAAGCACACAAATAATAAGTTTCATAACCAATATTAGAACCCAAGTATTCTGTCCTCAGATCAGGACACTTTCTTAGGAGAATACTGTAGTAAGAAAATGTGTAGAGAAAGGCAAAGGGAGGAGGGACAGTAAAGGAAAAGTCTGACTTTTTTTTTCTTTTTTCTTTGTTTTTATTTCATGCTTTTTATTTTTATAAGCCATTTGTCTTTTAATATATTCCTTCACTATCCAGTGAGCTTTCCCATGTTATAAAGATTAAAAAAGAAAAAGAAAACAAGTTTAGCAAAACCAATTGACACTTGTCCTAATTTTATTCCACCCCCAAGAGTCCCCTCCTTTGCAATGAAGGGAGGGAAAGGTATTTTCTTTCTTTTTTTCACAAGCACATGTAATTCAGAAAAAAAAAATAAATTCAACTGAAAGTCTGATCTAAAATTTACCATTTTAATTATAGCAAGTAGTCTTTCTGAGCTCATTGTCTCAGGGCCAGGTTGGCTATATATCCCACTCAGGAGTAGAGGGTTTCCTTTGGAGGATGGAGGTATCTTTTTTCTGATGGGTTCAAACCCCCATTATGGGTATGTACACACACACACACACACACACACACACACACACACACACATGCTTTTAGCCACCCTACTCATGTTCTACTTCCATTTATTAAATTAACATCAATTCCCTTTTATAAAGGGATATTTGCCTTATAGGTATGGCAAGAAGAGAAGTATAAACATTTTTCCACAACGCTTTGAGGGAACCCCTATTGGACCTTGGTCTCTTGGGAGAGTGGGCTCAAATTTAGTGCAATTCCTACATAACTTTGGTCCCACCAAGTTCATATTCAAATGTGGGAATGCTCCCAAATGAATCTGCAGCAGCAGCTACTGTGGGAATAGGTCCCAAAATTCATTTAATTACTTGTTCCTTGAAGAATCAACACTTCACTGGATGCAAAACCCACCATAAATGTGGATTCTTGGACTCCCAGATCTCAAACAATCTGCTCTTCTTCTCAAAATTCTCAATGCCTCCAGAATAATCTTCACCCAAGATCATATAGGTAGTGGTAAGTAGCAGAGCAAAGATTCAAAGTTCTCTGACTCCAAATCCAAATCCAACATTTTTTCCACTAGATCCTTAGATAAATTCCAGTCTATGGGCATGCCTTCCAATGGTGAAAATAGTATCCCCTCCCTAAACTTCCCTTCTAGTGTAGTTTTTGTTCTGCCTTTCCAAAAATCTTCAAAAATAATAACTACAGTACTGGAAGCCTTCCTCTGGTTCTTTTAATATAATCAAATAGTGGGGAAGAGAAGGGACGAGAGAGAGAGAGAGAGAGAGAGAGAGAGAGAGAGAGAGAGAGAGA
>NW_020947390.1:9652815-9715483 GCF_900497805.2 Vombatus ursinus
GAGAGAGAGAGAGAGAGAGAGAGAGAGAGAGAGAGAGAGAGAGAGATTGACTTTTTTTAATAGAAGTGAATTTTCTTTACTCTTCTCCAGGCCAAACCTAGTTACTGCTAGCTTTATTATAATCTTTGTAATACACTAGATGGGAAGGGAATAAGCATTTACATAGCATTTACTATGTGCAAAGAGTTTTAATAATATGTATTATTTCATTTGATCCTTATCACCCTGGGTGATAAGTGCTGTGATTATACCCATTTTACAATTGAGGAAATTGAGGTGATCAGGTGAAGTCTCTTGCTTAAAGCCACAGCTATTAAGTGTCTGAAGTGAAATTTGAATTTAGATCTTCCTGATTCCAGGCCATGTTCTTACCTATTGCGCCACTCAGCTGACCATTTCTTTATATTATTTTTATAGCCATTGTATATTTTGTTTTCCTGATTCTTCTTACTTCATTCTTCATCAGTTCAAGTAAGTCTTCCTATGCTTCTCTGAATTCTTCATAGCCATCATATCTTATGGGATAGTAATAGCCAACTATATTCATGTACCACAATTAGCCACTCCCCAATGCTAAGAAACTTTTGGCCCTGGTTGTTGGTGGCTAACATGTATTTCTTTATATTCTTTTCTCTTCTTCCTTCCTCTCTTTCCCCTTTGCTCACAGTGTGATCAGTGGTAAAGAATGGATTAAGAGAATACAAGCCAAAGAATAAAAAAAAATGGCAGCACAAGATAATATCAGCACTGTCAAGTCAATTCAAGTCAACAAGCCTTTATTAAGTACCTATTATGTGTCAGGCACTGTACTAAGCACTGAGATTTGCAGTAATTCAAAGATAAAGTGACTTGCCAAATATGACACAGTTAGTACATATCCAAGGCTGGATTTGAACTTAGTGTTTCCCGACTCCAGACCCAATGCTCTATTCATTATACCCTACCTGCCTCAAATACCCTAAGATTATTTTGTTCTATAAAATAAATTGAACCAGCATTATTTAGTAAAATGTAGCCATAAATAACCCACTCTACTGTTCCATACCATTGTAATCAGCTCTGTAGGTACCCTCTAGGACTCAGTACAAACTGTCATCATCAACACACAGTGGAATAGAAATTGCCACAGTAAGTTGCCATGACAAATGATGAACCTATTAATGTGTGTGACTTCTCATACAACTTTAGCTTTCTCTTCTACAGGCATAATGATCCTAACTCCTTTAGTTTTTCTTCATAGTCATTATTTTACAATCCTTTCTTCATTTTAATAGCTCTACTGGGAATCTTCTTAATTAATGACACTTAAGAACTGAGCACAGTACCTGAGAAAAGTCTTCAGTGTTGCTTATACTGGAGGATTACCTTAGCAACATGTTTTTTGTTTGTTTTTAATGTACACAAGCATTCCATTTGACTGTTTTTTAATAACACAACTATAGTGGACTATATTGTTAAAAGACCTGAAGGGAGGCCTCCTGAACACTGAGTGGTTCCTTTATGGATCATTTATCAGAGGACCTGGATAAGCTTAAGAAAGTGTGGAAGGGGTATGATCTATACCAATCAAAAGAGAAAGTACTGAAGTATTTGTGATCATCTTGTGGTCTACTAGGACCTTTATATTCCCCTCCCCAACCATTCTTACACATTACCAATTTTGTCCAAATTGTAAAGAATTTCCTTTTTTGTATTCTGTCAATAACTTTGGTCTTTATTTTCTTCAACACTCTGCTCTTTCCTCCGTCATTGCAGTATTCATTTTTCTGTATTCTCCATATCATGAAAGAAAATAAATGTGAACAATTAAAATGATTATTTTAGCTGTTGGTCAATTAATAATCAATAGCCAATAAATGCCCCCAATTCTTCCTTCTTTCTATGTATGTTCCCTTTCCTCATGTAGGTATCTAGGTAGCACTAGGCTTCGAATCAGGAAGACCTGAGTTCAAATCTGCCCTCAAACACTTTCTAGCTGTGTGACCCTTGGCAAGTCACTTAACCTCTGACTAGCTAGGTTTCCTCAACTGTAAAATGGTGATCATAATAGCCCCTACCTCCCAAGATTGTTGTGAGGATCAAATGAAATATCTTTAAAGTGTTTAGCACAATGTCTGTCACATAATAGGTGCATAATAAGTGTTTGTTGCTTTCCCCATTTCTTAGCAAATGCATTTTCTCCCAAAGTCTCCAGATCCTGGAACATTCTTCCCTCATACTTCCACCAGGGTGACTTTTCTTTTCCTCTGTAAAACTCTCCTCAGAAAATAATTCTTCTGAAAATCTCTTCTTTAACTACCTGAGGCTGTTCTTTGCACGGTGTCGTCATGGGCAGAATCCACAACATTTAATGGAAGAAAAAGAGAAACATTTCAACTCGATTGTATTTGGTAAGCTGCTCACCATCTCCCTGTCTTTTTGTAACCTAATTCTTCTGTCTCCTCTATTCAATTACAGGAAGAAATCACATTTTCACGTCTATGTCTTTATTATTCAACAACTATAACAACACACTTGACAACTTCTAATAATAAATATTCATTATCAATAAGAATATGACTTGTTGTAACTTTGTTAATCTTAATAGACATTTACTTAAATATTATCAATTTGTAGGAAATGTACAATCTATTATTTAAATATAATTTGTAATTATTTTTATTAAAAAATTCAATTTGGAAAGAAATACTAAAAGCATCTGAAGCATTCAAATTAAGAATAAAATTATATTTTTTCACAAGCCATAAAGCAAAACTATACTAGTAAAATGTTAGTAATGGACTATTGGCCTCTGGTGCTATGTGGAGGACCTTGGACAAGCCACAACCTTCTTTGGTTTCAGTTTCCATATCTGTAAAACTGAAGTGATTGGACTAGATGCTTCTGAGGTTTCTTTCAACTCTGAATCTATGTTCCCATTTTGCTATGTTCAATATATACTTAAAACAAGCAAACTATACATATCATATACATATGCAATGTTTCATATGCAATTCTCTTTTTTTACTCTTCACTGAACATTGCAATATTTTTGTTTATTGATAATTAAATTCACAATACAAAAAGGAAATTAAAAATGTTAGTAATAGGAATGAAACCATGGTAATTGTTTGTGTATTATTGCCTTAAAGTAAGCCACAGTACTAATTTTTGAAATAAAAGATTTTAAGAAACGATGATGATTAATTTTCAAAATATAAGCATTTCTGTTTCTGACAAAGAAAAATCTGCTTTAATTAGCTTTGATACTTTGATAATTAAATTTTTCTTTTTCAGCCTATGAAACCAAGATAATTTAATTGTCTGAAGATAACAATATCATTCTGTGATTTATTTTTGAACTCCTATATTCCTAAAGGCACTCATGCTGCTTTCTTGCTTGAAATGCTTACATGTTGAAGTACTGAATTTATTTCCAAAGAAAAAAAGTGACACAAGTAGCTTTAGGAATTGTTAAGTCCAAAACTAAATTTTAAAAAATTATTTTTATAACTCAAAATCATTTAACTGAGGGATCTTCCTTCTTCTAAAACAGAAAATAATCAGAAATCTGGAAGCAAAATAGAATAAAATATTGTTGATGCATCCCCAAAAGATGTATCAATTAGAAGCTCTTTCCATTGACAAAAAAAAAAAAAACATAGTCAGAGATAAAGTCTCCATAACCAGATCAGACTAGGATCAAAATATTCATTTACCCTACGTCTTGTGGAACCATCGTGATGAAATGTGAATGAAATGATTCATGTTTCCAAGCCCCAGTCATCTATACTAAAGCACTTCAGCCTTTTCCAGGAAATGTATTCTTATAGATACAGCCTAAGTAAATTTTTAATAACTTTAATTTGACTCCGTGGCAAACAGAACAGATACAAGCATGTCTCTACTTAGTTTTTATAGTATCTTGGCATGCCATTTCTCTATTTCTGTAGGTATTTTAATGTTTTTCTCTCTGAATTTTGCATACATCAAAGGCAAGAGAGTGAACTACATAAAAAATTATGACATAAAATTATATCAAAACACACAATGCATTCATATGCCACAGGTTACATGTGTATGCTGCATTATATGGAGTACATAAGGTACATATATTGTTTCTACCATTGTTGGAATGCTCCATTTCATGAATTTTTACTAGGTTCCAGCCATCAATTTCCCTCAATAACTGGTTTTGCCTTTAGGTACTTATTATGTATATTATGCATAATTTCATTGCCATAGAAATCATATGCTAATAGCTTGTCAGATCTGTGGGGTGTTTCTTAAACTACTGTTGTGAAAGAAGGAAAACTTAAAAGAAATTCTAAATACATAAAATTTCTCTTTTTAAATAAATTAATAATTTGCTACCAAAAAAAAGCAACTTCTTTCAATGTCTGGGAAAAGGATGGGAAGTTTGACTTGTTATAACATTTAGCTTCCCAGACTCAGAAGAGGAAAAAAAAGTTTCCTTTTTCATGATGGAGAAACTGCGGTAGATATGATTTTGTCTTGTTCAAAGCATAATTTGATAAAGTTAATAATAATGCTAAATTAATGTCTCTATACAGATAATTCTCAGATCTATATATCCAGCTTTAGTCTCTCCCCTAAGCTCCAGTCCTGAATCCCCAACTGCCTACTGGATATTTTGAACTGGATGACCTATAGGTATTTTAGTATCACCATATCCAAAAGAGTTCATTATTTTGCCCCAAACCCTCCCCTCTTCCAATCTTTACTATTACTATCAAAAAGGCTACCATTCCTCTGGTCATACAGGTTTGCAACTTTGATGCCATTATCATCTCACTCTTCTCACATATATCCAATTAAATATGTTAAATCTAGTCATTTCTAGTTCCACCACATTTCTCCCATAAACTCCCTTCTCTACATTTACATAGCCGTTGCCCCTTTTCTTGCCCTTGTCATTTCTCACCTGGATGGCTGCAACAGCCTTCTATTTGGTCTCCCTGCCTTGACTCTCTCCATTACAATCCACCTTCCACATTGCTGCCCAAGTGATTTCCCAACCTGATTCTATAAACTCTAGTGGCTCCCTGTTACCTCCAAGACCAAATATAAAGTCCATCATCTGGCATTTAACTCTCTTCACAACCTGACTCCTTCCCACCCTTCCTGTATTCTGACACTTTACTTCCCTCCACATACTCTATGATCCATCTATATTGACTCACTTGCTATTCTTCACAAATTACATTCCATTTCCTAACTCTGTCTTTGCACTGGCAGCCCCCTCATGCCCAGAATGCTTTCCTTCATTTCTGCCTCTTGGAATCCTTGGATTCCTTCAAGGTTCATCTGAAATGTCACCTTCTGGAGTCAATCATGGCAGCCCCTCTATTGCTTTTCTCTCTCAAGTTACCTTCCTTCTTATACTTGCTATTAAATGTTGTCTCCTTCACCATAATGCAAGCTCATTAAAGTTAGTAAGTCAGTCAATAAGCATTTCTTAAGAGCCTACTATGTGCCAAACGCTGTGCTAAATGGTGGGGATACAAAGAAAGGCCAGTTCTCCTCGCTCTCAAGGAACTCATAACCTAATGAGAGCCAGGTGCAATTTTTGCCTTTCTTTATATTCTTACTGCTTAGCATTTTATAGGTATCAGATAAACATGAGTTAATAGGTTGATTGATTGGCTAACTGAGATCTTTTATCTCATAACACAGCATTAAACCTATGCCTCTAGGGTAATTACCTTTCAGAAACATAGAAGATGCTGTGATTTGCAGAACACGTCCTTTGAGTTGTTTTTCCAATTGGAGTGACAAATTTGCACTAATTCACCCACCTATTCTAACATTGTCCATTGTGGTTGATCAAATATACTTAACCATATTCCTTCCTGCCTTATATCATTCATTCAATACTCATTTATTGAAAATCTACTATGTATCTAGCAAAGAAAAAGAAATGCTGAAAACCTACTACATATCTAGCTGTGATAAATTCATTCAATAAACATTAAGTACTAGTTAAGTACAATGCAGCAGCTAGGTGGGTAGAGTGGATTGAGTGCCAGGCCTAAAGTCAGGAAAACTCATCTTCCTGAGTTCAAATCTAGACTGAGACACTTACTAGCTATATGACCCTGGGAAAGTCACTTAAGCCTGTTTGCCTCAGTTTATTCATCTATAAAAAGAGCTGGAGAATGAAATGGCAAACCACCCTGTTATCTTTGCCAAGAAAACCCCAACTAGGGTCACACTCAATATCGATCTCATCAAATTGAACTCATCAAATTTAAACTCAATATCGATCTCATCAAATTGAACTCATCATCTCATCCTCCAATTCTGCAATTTCTATAAGGAGTACCACAATCCTTTCTGTTTCTTAAAAGAAACTCTGAAAGTATCTTGGACACTTCCCTTTCCTTCATTCAATATAACCAATTGGTCACCAATTCCTGTCATTCTGGGGCATATCTCTTAGACTTGTCCTTTCTCTTACTTCCAACTTCAACAATCCTCATTAGGGTCCTCGTCACCTCATATTTGGATTATTGAAACTACCTCCTAGCTATTTTCTCTGTTTCCCATAATCTTTTTCTCTTCAACTCCTCTTGACAATTGCTGTCAGATTTACATCCTTAAAATACCAACATCTGTACATCCTTACATCCTGAAAATGACTGAACATGCCTGAAAATGACTGAACATGTGAACAAGTGCCATTCACTATGCTAGACACTTGGGGAGACACAAAGATTTTGTACAAAAGGTGGTGTCCTTGCCTTCAAGGAACTTACAAGTCTAATGGAGGAAATAAAGATTATACATATTTATGTATATATATTTACATATATAGAATAAAGTGCTAAATGTAGTACAGAAAATACATGCTATGAGAGAGAGAGAAAAACTATGGGATAGAAAGGGTCATGAAAGATTCCAAAGAAGAAGTGGAACATAGGTAGCCCTTTGAAGGATGAATAAAGATGGAAGAGGCAAAAAGAAAGGGAAAGAAAATTTCAACCAGTTGAAATGTCAAGTAACCAGAAACAAAGGTGCATTCATTGTCTTTGCTAAAGCAAAGGGATAATGTTAGAGAGCAGGAAGCAGTCTAATTGAAAAAGTAAATTGGGGCCAGATTATAAAGAGCCTTGAGCATCAGGATAAGCAGTCTGGATTCTATACTATGAACAAAAGGAATCAATTATTTTTGTTTTGTCTTTTTTTAAATTAGAATAGAGGCATGATAAAAAAAACTGTACGTAAGGATGTAAGGATGTACAGATGTTGGTATTTTAAGGATATAAATCTGACAGCAATTGTCAAGAGGAGTTGAAGAGAAAAAGATTATGGGAAACAGAGAAAATAGCTAGGAGGTAGTTTCAATAATCCAAATATGAGGTGACGAGGACCCTAATGAGGATTGTTGAAGTTGGAAGTAAGAGAAAGGACAAGTCTAAGAGATATGCCCCAGAATGACAGGAATTGGTGACCAATTGGTTATATTGAATGAAGGAAAGGGAAGTGTCCAAGATACTTTCAGAGTTTCTTTTAAGAAACAGAAAGGATTGTGGTACTCCTTATAGAAATTGCAGAATTGGAGGATGAGATGATGAGTTCAATTTGATGAGATCGATATTGAGTTTAAAGTGACAGTAGGACATTCAAGATAAAATTTTTTATAAATAAGTGGAAATATCAGCCTAGAATATAGGTGACAGGTCAGAACTTCAAATAGTTTTAATAATTAAGAAGTATTTCTATGTCTAAGGGCAGCCACGTGGTACAGTGGGTAAAGCAGTAGGTATGAATTCAGGAAAAACTGAGTTCAAATCTACGTGACTCTTGGTAAGTCACTTAACCGCCTTCTGCCTCAGTTTCCTCAACAGCACAATGGGAATGATAATAATAATAATACCTACCTCAGAGAGAGTTGTTGTAGAGAATATTTGTAAAGCACTTAGCACAGGACCTGTTTGTTCCCCCATCTTAAACTTAAATCTATCTTTTTTGTAACTTTCATCATTGTTCCTAATTTTTCCTCTAGGGCCAAGCTGAACAAGTCTTCCAACTGAAGAAGTCCCCTGCAAATATCCAAACACAACTGTCATATAACATCCCTCCCCCAATCTTCTCTAAGTTAAACACCCCCCCAAGTATTTCCTTCACTTATTTTGTCTACCTCTTTTTTCTTCATTCCCCTCCCCTGCGTACTTCTTCCTCCTTATATCTTCTTCAAACTCTCTTTATGTGTTCACAGACTCTTTCCATCAAATATTTCTCATGAAAGAATTATAACCAAAATCTATAGGGAATTGACACAGATGTATGACTAAGAATTCCTCTCCCAATAAACAAGCAACGAACAGACATAAACAGCTTTCAAAAAATGAAAGGCAATATATCAAAAAATATGAAAAATTGTGGAAATAATTAACTATAAGAGAAATGCAAATTAAAATCATTCTGAATTATTACCTCACCTGAGACTGATCTCATCAGATTGACAAGGATGATAGTCCATGGGATCATACTTTATATCATCATTGGAAAAGCATTAGAGGTCATTGAGTTCAACCTTGTCATTTTACAGATGGGGAAATTAAAGTCCAATTAGTTTATGTGACTTGCCCAGGGTCACGCCATTAGCAAGTGCTTATGGTCGGATTTCAGTTCATGTCTTCCTTACCCCAAGGCCAGCATGCTGTCCAGGATGCCACAATGTCAAACACTATAAAAAGGCAAAGGAGGAGGAAGACTGAGGAAAGACCATTTGACTTGGAAATGGAAACTACTGTTGACCTTGGAGAGAGCAGTTTTAATACAAATGGTGAGTCTATAAATAAGATTACAGATGTTTAAAGAGTGCTAATGAAGTGAAGGCAGCAAGTAGAGACTACTCTTTCTAGAATTAGCAGTGAAAGGAAGGAGAGATGCTAAGTCACAGCTTGAGATGAGAGCTGGATTAAGGGAAGGGTTTGTTTGTTTTTAAATTGATATTAGAGATCTAAACATGTTTGGAGGCAGACAGTACGTAGTCAGTAAAGGACAGAATGAAGATGGAAAGATAAATTAGAAGAATTATCACTTTTGAATTATATACTTTTCACAGTTTGTTGAAAGGTAAAACAGGGTTAGCACCCATCTTTCTGAATCATCAAGAGAATCACCAACAGAAAGAGAAATTTTGGGGGTTAAGTTTAATCTTGGGTAAGGGTAATTTATACATATTCACATAGGAGTTGTTTACCTTTCCTACTAAGCATCTGGAAGGAATCTCAGTTATTGCTTTTAATGTCTTTTGAAATGCTTTCTTCACTTTTTAGCTTCAACATTTTTGTTGGATAAGATCAAAATTTAATTTAATTCAATTTTTTAAAAATGCTTCCTTATGCTCATGAAAGTCATCATTCTTTTTATTCAAAGGTCATTTCAGGTTTATGGTTAATTTCCATAAATTCAAATATCATAAATCTTCATTAAAACTCAAATCTATATTAAGCACAGTGTTAGCTATTGCCCAGTCAGGGTTCTGTGTTCTTCAGGCAAGTGGTAATTGCCTCCAATACAATGATTACACATAAGAATTTAGAGATAATGGTTCCATGAAGTAAATACAAATCATATTCGGTGTTTCATTAACTTCATGGAACCATTATCTCTAAATCTGACAAACAGCAAGATCAGAAGACACATTAGTTATTAATTATGGAGAAAAATTTTAGACAAATTTCTTTCAGACCCAACATTCAGTAAATCTTCCCTTTACAAAGGATCTCAGCAAAGCCAGGCACAAGTGGTTGATTGCTTTGCTTGCAAAACAGGGAAAATTTCTTATGTTCAACCCTGGAACATTTTTCCTTGATTCTTTTTGTTTTCTCCTCCTCCCCCATAACACCTCTGGATACAATGAAACCCCCATATTTCCTCCCCATGTTAGATATTTCCTGAGTGATGACTGGTCTGTGGAACTGTACTGAGTTATAATCAGTCCCAATCTCTCTCCTCACCTTCAGTTCTGCATCACCAACTGCCTATTGGGGACATTTCATACTGGAAGTGCTATAGAAATCTCAAACTTAACATATTCAATACAGAAGTTATCATCTTCTCCTCCCCCAGCCAACCTCTCTTCCCAATGACTCTATTTCTTTTAAGGATATCACCATCCTCCCAGTTCCCCAGGTTTGCAACCTCAGCATTATCCATGACTCCTCTCTCTCTCTCTCACCCCACATATTCAATCAGTTAAAAATCTTTTCATTTCTACCTCCACAACAGCTTGCATATCACACCCCTACTCTCCACTTTCATAGCCACCATGCTAGTTCTGACCCTTATTGCTTCTTGCCTGAATGATTGCAACAGCCTCTTAACTGGTCTCCCTGCCTTCTCCAATCAATCCTTCACACAGCTGGGAAAGTGATTCTCCCAAAGCTCAGATGTGGCCCTATCATGTTCAACTTCCATTTCTAATTAATAGACTCCAGCAGCTCCCTATTGTCTGTAGAATAAAGCATAAACTCCCCTGTTTTGTATTTAAAGATGTTTATAGTGTGGGTCCAGTCTATCCTTCTACCCTCATTATACATCACTCCCTTCCACCACGTACCCATCTAGCCAAACTGGCCTTCTTGCTTTTCCTCATATTCAGAGGTTCCCAAACTTATTTGGCCTACTGCCCCCTTTAAAAAATTACTCAGCACCACCCCCCCCAGAAATTTTTCTTTGACTCTTTAATGATTTTTTTTTGAAATGTGCATCATTTCAAAAATTATAAAGTATTTTTTAAATGATGCATCTTAAATTTAATAATTTATTATAAATTTGTGGGGTTTTTTCCTGCATTGAAATTTTGATGACACAATACTGCCTCAAGTAACTCTATAGTATTCTATTATAAACAAGTCATTACATGCCCACATTCCTGCCGCTACACGCTAGACTTCCCAACAATGTGAGACATGCTCACCTGCTTGTTAAGACCTGTCAGCAGACTTGGCAACTGACGAGTTACAACTTGCATTTTGTGTGTATATTTGGAAAATAATCACTACAACTTTAAATCTGTTATACAACAGATGAAACATGTATGAATGGTTTTTCAAAATTTTCTTATGTTCTCTTCTTTCCTTATGTTTCCACTGCCCCCTTATTTTTATTCAATGTCCCCCAACTGCACGCACGGCTACTACTGCCCCATTATATCATTCCAGTGCCCCACAGGTGGGTGTATGCATACTAAGACACAACATGAATAAGAAATTACAGTATGATTTCATCCACTAAAGATAACTATGTGTCCCTGCTTCTTCACTGGCTATCTCCTATTTCTGGAATTCATTCTTGACTCATCTCTACTTCTGTGAATTATTTGTTTCCTTTAAAACTTAGTTCTGGGGGCAGCTAGGTGGCGCAGTGGATAGAGCACTGGCCCTGGAGTCAGGAGGACCTGAGTTCAAATCTGGCCTCAGACACACAACACACTTACTAGCTGTGTGACTCTGGACAAGTCACTTAACCCCAATTGCCTCACCCCCAAAAAAAAATTAGTTCTAACACCACCTTCAATTTCAAGCCTTTCCTGATCTCCTTAGCTGCCAGTTCTTTTCCAAAATTACTTAGTATTTCTTTTGTAAATGTTCTGTATCTGTGCTTTAGAGCATGCCCAGATCATCTAATATGGAGACACTTTTTCCGCAGCAGTTTTTCCAAGTCTTTTCATCCCTACTCTAACTTCCCATGACTCCCCCACTCCCACCCTCTCAGCTGAAAACCATTTCTCATGTTTTAGAGAAAAAAATTGAAGCCATTCACTATGAACTCCCTCTTCTCACCTCTTTCCCATCTCACATCACCCAGATGATTTCTGTCACTATCTCCCTTTTTGCTCCCCTCTCACTAAAAGAAACTGCCAACAAAAAAGTTGCAGTGAGTCATTCTCTCAGCCCAGGGAAGCTTAGGAGGACAGAAAGAGGTTTGTGGACACTGGAATGGTGGCACAGTGAAAGTGCACTGGCCCCAAGCCTTGGGGGTGGCAGTAGCAGCAGCTGCAGAGGCATTAGGAGCACCCAGCATACAGAGATGGTAAGGACACTGAACACCTGGTTAGAGAGAGACTCCAGAGGACCCCTGTGTGAGCACTGGGTGTAAGACCAGGCATTGTTTGGCAGCTCCTTTGCTTATTGTCCATTCCAGGGAACATTTCCAGCATGGACAGAAACAGTTGCAATTACAAGGAATGGAGTCCTACCTGGGTAAGGAACAAAGCATAGATCAGGAAGGCAGGGACCAGACACCCCCCAGATCATACCACTTTGAAAGCATCAAAATCTTACAGGCCTCAAGACCTAGCTGTGAAAACAGTAGGATATAAAAGACTGAGGCTTAAGCAAGACAAAAAATAGACTGAAAGGGGCACCTAGGTGGCTCAGTGGATAGAGCACTGGCCTTGAAGTCAGGAGGACCTGAGTTCAAATCTGGCCTTAGATCAAACTCTTGACACTTACTAGCTGTGTGACCCTCGGCAAGTCACTTAACCCTAATTGCCTAAAAAAAAAAAACAACCAAGAAATAGACTGAAAAAAAAATGAGTAAAACAACAACAACAAAACTACAGCTAAGTAGAAACAAACACAAGATTCAAGAGAAGAACAAAAAGGTAAACATGAGTAAGAAATCATAAGAAACTTATTAAGGTTAAACTGTTTGCATCCCTATATGGGAAGATGATACATGTAATCCCTAAGAACTTTATCATCATTAGAGCAATTAGAAGGAGTCTGCTTAGAGAGAGGGTATGGGTTTTAGTATTTATATTGGGATGATCTCAAATTTAAAAATGGATGGATGAGAGAGAAAAGAATTGGGAAAAGGGAGAAGGGAGAGGCAGAATGGGGGAAATTCTCTCACATAAAAGAGGCACACAAGGAAAAGCTTTTGCACTTGAGGGGAAAATGGGGAGGGGAACAGGCAACACTTGAACCTCATTCCTTCATCTGAACTGGTTCAAAGAGGGAAGTACATACATATATATACACACACATACCTATGCATTATATTTATATATGCATGTGTATTTACATATGCTTACACACATACATACATACACACACACACAGAGGTATAGAAATTTGTATTACTTAACAGCAAAATTGGAACAGATGGTACTAAGAGAAAGTGGTTGGAGTGGGGGAGGGAGTGACCATAAGAGAGATAGTAGATTAAAGAAGGCAGTGTTCAGAAGCAAAACAGACTTTTGAGAAGGAGACAGGGTAAAAAGGAGGGGGAGGGGAAATGAATGAGGGAAATGCACAGTTAGCAATCATAACTGTGAGTATGAATGGGATGAATTCATCCATAAAACAGAAGATGATAGAATAGGTTAGAAATCAGAATACAAAAAGATGTTGTTTCAAGGAGATTACAGCAATATATAACAAAGATCATACACCATAACCAGGTTAGATTTAACCAGAAATGTCAGGCTAGTTCAATGTTAGGAAAACTATAAACAAAACTGACCATGTTGATGACCAAAAAAAAAAAAACAACAACAAAAATCTTATGGTTATATCAATAGATGCAGAAAAAGCTCGACAAAATACTACACCCATTCCTATATATGTAGGATCTGTAAAATCAAGAGCATTACCTGTAATGAGGATAAATTAGAAGCCTTTCTAATAAGATCAAGGGTGAAGCAAGGATATGCATAAGCACTATTATTATTCAGTACTGTACTAGAAATGCTAGTTACAGCAATAAGATAAGAGAAAGAAATTAAAGGACTAAGCATAGGGAATGAGGAAATGAAGCTATCTTTTTTTTGGCAAATAATATATGATGGTAAACTTAGAGAACCCTAGAGAATTAACTAATAAACTAGTTGAAACAATGAACAACTTTAGCAAATTTCCGGGATATAAAATGAACCCACACAAACCATCAACGCTTCTATATATTACCAATAATACCCAGCAGGAAGAGATAGAAAGAGAAATTATGCAAGATACAGAAGTAAATGAGCACTGTAGCCTAATGTTTGATAAACGCAAAGATCCCAGCTATTGGGAAAACAACTCATTATTTAAACATAAGCTGCTGAGGAAATGAGAAAGTACCCTGGCAGAAACTAGGCGGAAACCAACATCTCACACCATATATCAAAATAAGTTCAAAATGAGTATATAATTTCAACATAAAGGGTGATACCATAAACAAACTAGGAGACCATAGAAGAAATTATCTGTCAGAGCTATGGCTATGGGAAGAATTCATGATCAAACAAGAGATAGTTTCTAAGAAAGGTATAATTTCTCAAAAATGTGGAGAACTGAGCCAAATTTATAAAAATGTAAAGCATTCCCCAATTGATGAATGGTCACAGAGGAAGAAATCAGAGCTATCAATAGCCATATTAAAAAAATGTTCTAAATCACTAACAATTAAAGAAGTGTAAATTAACACAATTCTTAGATACCATCTCATATCCATCAGATTGGCCAAGATGATGAAAAAGGAAAATGACAAATGGTAAAGGAGATATGGGGAAAATATACTTACTAATGCACTGTTGGTGGAGCTCTCTGACCTAGTCTACTGGAGAACAATTTGCAACTATGCCCAAAGGGGTATAAAACTGTTCATACCCTTTGACCCAGCAACACTGCTACTTGGTCTATACCCCAAGGAGATTTTTTTTAAAGGAAAGGGATACATATATACAAAAATATTTATAGCAACTCTTTTTCTGTTGCCAAAAAACTGGAAACTGAAAGAATTCCCATCCATAGGGGAATGGCAGAACAAGTTCTAGCATATGAATGTAATGGAATACTATTGTGTTATAAGAAATAATGAAGGAGATGGGTTCAGAAAAACCTGAGAAGTCTTACATTAACTAATGAAAAGTGAAGTAAGCAGAACCAGGACAACAATTTACACTGTAACAGCAATATTGCAAAGATAATAACTATGAAAGACTTAAAAACACTCATCAGTACAATAAGCCACCACAATTCCAAATGACTCATAATATAAAATGCTATCCACTTCCATATAGAGAAATGATGGTCTCAGCATAAAGACAGAAACACACTTTTCATTTACCTATTTTACTTGCTTTTGGGGTGGGGGGCATTTAATGTGGAAATATGTTTTATATGACTTTATATTTATAATTTTAATCATATTTCTTGCCTTCACAATGGATGGGGGAAGGATAAAGGGAGGTAGAGGATTTGGAACTGAAAATAAAATTTAAATTAAAAATGTGACTAAATCAATCTTCTATATTTTTTAAAATAAAATTGTAATGATGAATTCTTTTACTGAGGAAAAGTATAGGATACTGGAGAAGCTACAGAAGTAACCAATCATGGAGAAGGTTAGAGAAAAATTAATAACCTATGGAACTTTAGTATTAGAGACTTGCAGTAAAGGGAGATGTTGAGAGGTTCAGGGAATCTGTTTGGGAAACATTTTCCCAAAAAAGAATTAATTATTTGAAAAAAATGAACCCAAATCTACCTTACTGTGAAATTAATTGATCTGCACTTCTCCTAGTCTTGCCCAGTCAGCAATGCCCATGCAATGATGAGGACTGCAAGAGAAAATCATTTGGCAAAACGAGAGTGGTTTCCAACAGATCCTGTGACTTTGTGAGAATTCCTCCGTCTTGCTATATTTTTATTATAAATCATTTCCCAAGCAATTATCAGACAAATGCTTACCCTGTGAAAGAACCTGAGCAAACAAGTTAGATTTCAGAGAGGATTTAAAATCATTAAGTGAGTCAGTCTCTCTAATCTTTAATAAAAGTTCCAGAGGCAAGATACAAAGTGTACCTTGGCTACTAATTGCAGGTTTAAAAAAAAATACATTTGTACCATGACTACTAATAATGCTTACCCTAAAGAATTAAGCTGAAGGAGAAGAAGAGAATATACATATCCAGCACTTGGAGATTAAAGCTGATTTGCAAGATTTCTATACTAAAAATAAGACAATAGGGGCTGGAATATGGAACCACATGGTGATATACCCCCTTTTTTTCTCAAATGTCAAGCTCTACATTTTAACATCCATCATGTTGTTGTTGTTCGGTCTTTTCCATTGTGTCCAACCCTTTGTGATCCCATTGGGAGTTTTCTTGGCAAAGATACAGGAGTGGTTTGCCATTTTCCTCTCCAGCTTATTTGTACAGATGAGGAAACTGAGGCAAACAGGATTAAGTGACATGTCCAGGTCACACAGCTAGTAAGTGTCCAAGGCAAAATTTGAACTTGTAAAAATGAGTCTTTCTGACTCCAGGCCCAGCACTCTATTCACTGTGTCACCTAGCTGCCTCTAAGGTCCAACACGTGGATCAAAAATAAAATCCTTTGAATGTTTAAAATACTTGTTTTAGTTTAAAAAAAACATATATTCATAGAACTAGAGATAGGAGGGACTTTAGAAGTCAATAAGCTAAGGCTCTCATTTTAAATAGGAGGCATTTACACATCATTCCCACCTTCAATATGAAGAATACATTCTTGCTAGAGGAGCTGGGAATTCTCTTTCCTCAGCCTTGAGAAAGAAAGCCTTCCCCTAAAATTCCTGTTCTTTTGTTTGTTGTTTTTAAAAGATATCCTTCAGGATATATTGTCCTGCAATTGCTCCCTAATAATATTCAGCATGGCCAAGACCAGAAACTTAAGGATCCCCAAGAGACTGACCGAGAAGTAACAATAAGGTCTGACAAATGTGATAACCCAAATATGCAACTAATTTAACAAAGTACATTTCCTTAAAGGAAGAGCAGCCGAATGGTATAGAAGGTAGAGAGCCTGTCATTGAGTCAAGAAGACTGGAGTTCAAATCTGGCCTCAAACATTTGCTAGCTGTGTGATTCCAGGCAAGTCATTTAATCTTCTTTGCCTCAGTTTCCTCATCTGTAAGATGAGTTGGAGAAGGAAATGGCAAACCACTCCAGTATCTTTGCCAAGAAAACCTCAAATGGGAACACAAAGAGTCACACGCGACTGAAACAACTGAACAACAAAATGGAAATAACTACACCTACCTTCCAAGATTTTGTGAGGATCAAATAAAATAATATTTATGCCAGGAACATAATAGGCACTATATAAATGCTAGCTATTGTTACTATTATTATCTTAATTATCTTAAAATTATCTTAATGTTAATATTCTTAATGTTATGATTGGCATTGAAGTCCACTCCCAAAAGTTGCATTTAAATACAGGAACCACTCAAGATTAGGTGTAGAATAGACAACAGAATGTAAATTCTTTGTGGAGAGGGATCATTTTGTTTGTATCTTTTTTTCTTCAGATCCTAATACAGTACCTGGAAACTTTTTTTTTTTAAATCAAAGCTATAATTTCATCAATGCAACTTGACAATTGCTCTTCAATTTATTGTCTTACAGAGTTGCCTGAGGGAACTGGGAGATTAAGAGAAAATTCACACTAGATTGTGACAAATTCACACTAGACTGTGACAGAAACTGGACTTGAACCCAGATCTTCCTGACTGTGGGGCCAACTTTGTCTACTTTGCCATACTGCCTGTCACCTGACATATAGTAGGCACCTACTAAACTCTTGCTTCATTGATTTGAATCAAGTTATTCATCTTGTGGAGAATCAAGATACACAAGGAATGTATGAAGTGGGTGATATTATTATCCCCATTTTACAGACAAAGAAATTGGGTATTAGAGAAGTTGAGTAAATTGCCCACTTTCACACTGCAAAGTGTCTGAGGTGGGATCCAGATCCAGATCCAACAGACTCCAAGCCATCAGTCTTTCTAGTCCACCATGCCGCTTCTCATATGAATCTGACTACCCTTAGAAATTATAGTTTTAAGTAATTATGGCTCTTTGGATAATTATGATATTCTATAATTTTTAGAAAGAATTTTAGGACACAGTATGTAGTTACATACTTTACTCTCAAAGATTTAGCTGATCCTGAATCATAGGGATAAAAAAAAACCCTGCTACTTAGAAATAAAGAAATAAGATCATCTTTCAATTTATAGAAAGGATTGAATAGGATTAGTATGATTACAGAAAAGGTCACATCTGAAATGCTAACTCTTGGAAATTCATAATCCATGTTGTAGATGAGAAATGGTCAGTTGAAACCAAGCACTGTCACAAAATCATAGGATCATGGGTCCCTTAGAGATCTATTTAACTCTGCTACCTCATTTTACAAAGTAGAAAAATGACATCCAGAGAAATAAAGTGACTTGTCCAAAATGACACAGCCAGTGACAGAGTCACAACCAGAACCATAATTATACCTGATTGTGATGAGGGCAAATTCCATTGGAGATGGCATAAAAAACAGTCTCTCTCACCACAGATGCAGTCACATCAGTAAGGGGTGGATCATTTTAAGAATCTTGGCCTTTTCCCCCATGGGGATTGGAGGCAAGGTGCCCAAGGATACGGGCACGATGATGACAAGACCCTGAGGGTGGTGGCTAGAAGCACTGCTACCCCATGATTCCATAGTATCATGAGGTAAAATATAAGATCAGATTTCCATTAGAATTCATCTTAAATTTTATTTTCTACAGTAGGCCTTTCCTGCTCTCACCCTGCTAGTGCCCTTCCCATTGAAATTACTTTCTATTACATGTGTGCATGTGTGTCTTAAACGTACATAGGTATTTGCATATTGTTCCCTCCCATTAGAATGTGAGCTCCTTCCCACATATACAAAAATATTTATAGCAGCTCTTTTTGTGGTGGAAAAGAATTGAAAACTGAGGGGATACCCATCAATTGGGGAATGGCTGAATAAGTTGTGGTATATGAATGTAATGGAATACTATTGTGTTCAAAGAAATGATGAGCAGGCAGACTTCAGAAAAACCTGGAAAGACTTACATGAACTGATACTGAGTGAAGTGAATAGAACCAGGAAAACATTATATACAGTAACAGCAGCATTATGCAATGATCAGCTTAGGTCTTCTCAGCAAAACAATGATCTAAGACAATTCCAAAAGACTTATGATGGAAAATGCTATCCATGTCCAGAAGAAGAACTATGGAGTTTGAATGCAGATAGAAGCACACTATTTTCTCTTTTTTTGTTGTTTTTTCTTTCTTGTGCTTTTTCTCTTTTGTTCTGATTCTTCTTTCACAACATAACTGATGTGAAAGTATGTTTAATTTGATTGTACATGTATAGCCTATATCAGATTGCAGGCCATCTTGGGGAGGGGGAAGAGAGAAAGAAAAGGAAGAAGGGAGAGGAGGAAGGAGAAATAAATTTGGAACTCAAAATCTTATAAAAGTGAAAGTTGAAAACTATCTTTACATGTTATTTTAAAAAATAAAATACTATTAAGTGGGGAGGGGGAAGAATGTGAGCTCCATGAGGGCAGGGACTATGTTTTTTTTTCCTTTCTCTGTATTCCCAGCACCTAGCACAATGCCTGGTATATATTAAGTGCTTAAAAAATATTTGTTGACAAAATGACTATTTCCCTAAGCTAGTTACATTTCTGTTCTTGTTTTCTCCAAACTCCCACTGGTGCATGCATGCACACACACACACACACACACAAAGAAGATCAGGTAAGACATCCCCACCTCCACCCCCAGAGATGAGCAGAGCCCAACTTTAACATAAAATCCAAAGTCAAGAAATAGGTTGGAAAAATGAACAAGCAAAAAGAAAGGAACAAAAGAAGGAAGGAAGGAACAAAGGAATGAAGCAACGAAGGAATGAAGGAAGGAACAAAGGAAGGAAGAACCTGATCATAAAAATCTAGACGGGGAAACTCAAGACAATTTTAAAAGAAGACAATGACTTTAAAATCAACAAGCAAAGCTTCAAAGGAAAAAAGTGCATATTGGATACAAGCTCCACAAGAATTCCTAGAAGAGCTAAAGAAAGAAATAAGAACAAAAAAATTAAAAATCAAATAAAATCAATAGAGAGAAAATTGGGAAAAGAAGCAAGAGCAATGCAAGATATCTATAAAAAGAGAATTAACAGCTTGGTAAATGAAGGATAGACACTTCCTAGCAGTTTGACCCTGGACAGGTTGCTTAACCCCATTTGCCTCATCTATAAAAATGAGCTGGAAAAGGAAATGGCAAACCGCTCCAGTATTTTTGCCAAGAAAACCCCAAATGGGGTCACAAAGAGTTAGGCACACCTGAAATGACTCAACAACAGCAACAATAAGGGGCAAAAAAATACTTAAGAAAATTACTCTTTAAAAATTACAATTGATCAAGTGGAAGCTAATAATTGTGTGATATATCAAGAAACAATAAAACAAAGTCAAAGGACAAGAAAAAAGGAAGAAACTGAAATATCTCAGAAGAAAAACTGATGATCTGGAAAATAGATTGAGGAGATACAATTTAAGAATTATTGGACTACTTGAAAGCCATGATTAAAACAAGAGTCTTGACATCATGTTTCAATAAATTATGAAGGAAAACTGCCCGGTTAGCTTACAACCAGAGAATGAATTAAAAGAATCCACCAATCACCTTCTGAAAGAGATCCCAAAATGAAAACTTGTAGGAACATTATAGTCAAGTTTCAGAGCTCCAGGTCAAGGAGAAAACATTGCAAGTAGTCAGAAAGAAGTAATTAAAATACCATGGAGTAACAGTCAGGATCACACAAAATTTAACAGCTACCGAATGAAGGAATTGAGGGCTTGGAATATCATATTCCAAAAGGCAAAAGAGTTAGAATTACAACCAGAAATAACCTATGCAGCAACACTGACTATAATCCTACAGGAGGAAAAATGAATATTTAATGAAATAGAGGACTTCCAAACATTCCTGATGAAAAGACTAAAGATGAAGAGAATATTTGACATTCAAACACAAGACTTAAGAGAAGCATAAGAAAGTAAACATGAGTGAGAAATCATAAGGGACTTAAATAAGATTAAACTATTTTACATTCTTATATAGGAAGATGATATATGTAACCCCTTAAAACTTTATCATCCTTAGGGCAATTAGGAGTTTACTTAGAGAGAGGGCATATAAGTCTATTGTGTTGGAATGATTTCAAAAGAAGAATGGAGGGGTGAGAAATAGGCATTCAATGGGAGAAGGTGGAAGAAAGAGAAAAAAATGGGTGAAATTATCTCACATAAAAGAAGTACATAAGGAAGAGGTTTTAGGAAGGGAAAATGAAGCAGACCAGGCAAGGCTTAAACTGGTTCAAAAGGAGAAGAAACACACACACACACACACACATACACACAGAGTTGATTATAAAAATTTATCTTACCAATAGAGAAGTAGGTGGAGATGGGGCTAAGAGAAGAGGGGTGGAGTGGCAATGACAACTCTGAATGTTAATGGGATGAACTCACTCCTGAAATGGGAGGAGAGAGCAGAATGGAATAGAAGCCAGAGTCCTACAATATGTTGTTTACAAGAGATACACTTGAAGGGGCAGCTAGGTGGTGCAGTGGATAGAGCACCGGCCCTGAAGTCAGGAAGACCTGAGTTCAAATCCAGCCTCAGACCAAACACTTGACAGTTACTAGCTGTGTGACCTTGGGCAAGTCACTTAACCCCAATTACCTCACCAAAAAAAAAGAGAGAGAGAGAGATACACTTGAAACAGAAAGACACATACAGAGTTAAATAAGGGACTGGAGCAGAATCTATGATGCTTCAGTTGAAATAAAAAAGAAGTAGCAATCATTATCTCATTAGCAAAAATAGTCCTAATTAAAAGAAATAATAAGGGAAATTACATTTTGCTAAAAGGTAACAAAGATAACATAGATAACAAAATAATATCAATACTGAACATATGTGTAGCAAAAGGCATAGCATCTAAATTCTTGAAGAAAAAATTAAATAAATTAAGGAAGGAAATAGGCAATAAAACTATACTCATGGGAGATCTCAATTTGTCCCTCTCAAACCTAGATAAATCTAACAATAAAATAAACAAGATAAAGCAGTTAAGCAGATGAATAGAATTTTAGAAAAGTTAAATATGATAAACTCCTGGAGAATACTGAATGGGAACAGAAAGGAACCATATCTTTTTTCTCAGCTGTATGTGGAAACCTTACAAAAATTAATAATTTATTAGGGCATAAAAACCTCACAAAAAAATGCAGAAAAGCAGAAATTTTAAATGCACAGCTATTTCAGACCATAATGCAATAAAAATTACATTCAATAAAGGGCCATTAAAACATAGATTAAAAATTAATTGGAAAATAAATAATCTAATCCTAAAGAATAAGTGGGTCAAAGAACAAATCATAGAAACAATTAACAATTTCATTAACTATAATGTCAACAATGAGATAACATACTAAAATTTGTGGGATACAGCCAAAGCAATACCTCAGGGAAAATTTACATCTCTAAATGCTCCCATCAATAAAAGAGAGAAAGAATAGATCAACAAACTGTGTATGAAACTAAAAAAAAAACTAGAAAAAGTTTTAAATTCTCAATTGAACACCAAAATACAAATCCTGAAAAATCAAAAGAAAGATTTATAAAATTAAAAGTAAAAAAATTGAACTAATAAATAAAACTTGAAACTGGTTTTATGGACAAAGAAACCAATAAGACTGATAAACTTTTGGTTAATTTGATTTTATTAAAAAGAAGAAAAAACTGATAGTCTCTAAAAATGTAAATAATCAATGTACAACTAATGAAAATGAAATTAAAGCAAGTATTACTAACTATTTTGTCCAACTATATTCCAATAAAACTGACTATGTCAATGAAATATAGCTATATTTTTAAAATAGACACAAATTGCCCAGATTAACTCTATCTTAGAAAAATAAATTAAATAAGTCACAAATGAACTACCTAAGAAAAAATTTCCAGGACCAGATGGATTCTCCTAAACATTGAAAGAACAATAAATTCCCCTTTTGAAAAAACAGGTTAAAAAAAAGGTAGTCCTACTAAATTCCTTCTAAGACACAATTATGGTTTTGATACCTACACCAGAAAGAGCAAAAACAGAGGAAGAAAACTCTAGAGCAATTTCCCCAATGAATATTGATACAAAAATTTTTAAATAAAAATCTAATTCAAATCATTGGTTGTATTAATCAAAATGTAAAAGGGGTCTGGCCAATAGAAGCCTAATCATTACAGAATTCACAGTATTCTCTGCTTTCTCTGCGTGTGTGTGTGTGTGTGTGTGTGAGTGTGAGTGTATCTGTCTATCTCTCTGTCTGTCTGTCTCTCTCCTTGTAATATTTGAGTTAGGGAAAAAAGAAAAAAATGTTGCAAACTTCTTAGTAGAGAAAAAAAGGTAGCAGATTCTACTGCCAGATACCTTAAATCCCTGCCCAAGTTGCCATTTAGATGTGAATTAATGGATCCTTGTTTCTTCTGTTGCTAGTTCATTTCTACTTTCCTGATCTTAGGTGAATGGGCACCAGAGATGTGACAAAGCAGATCATGAATTTAAGAGCTTCAGAGAATCAAAAGAACAATCAAAGGTCCAGAAACTAGTGTGCATAGTAGAGGGTAACATAGCTGCAGCAGCTAAGCCCAATGAGGAGCCAGTTCTGAGGAGTGATTTTCTTGATCTAGTCCAGTAGACAATTAACCCAGCCCTGAAGACATTGTATCCTTCAAGCAAAAGAGTAACTTTCCTATTACCTATGCTGTACCCCAAAGTAAACTTGAGGAGAATGATATAAACTTGGAATTGACTTCTCAGAAACTGAACTGGTAGGTGAGTGTGGGTTCCCATTTTTGGAGGATCTTAGGCTTTGGTTTTTGCCATATGTTCTCAGTAAATATTGCACTGTAAATGCTAATTGATGTTAAGGTATGTGAACCTGATATCAATGAGCTTGTTGGTATTGGTGAATTAATCACTGGTTAGATAATATTAGAAAATACTAATTTGTTGAATGATATTGGGGGAACACATTAGATGGGGCTTGTGAGCAACAGAGAAAGATACTCTAACTCCTCTAGGTTGTCCCTAGGGAGTCCTGGAGACCTAACCTGCTTATGCAAGCATACATTGAAAGAGTGAGCCCAGAGATTACATGTACTATAGAAGTATGCTCTCTTGAGTGAGAGAGATGATAATCCACTATATTCTACCCTAGTAAGAAATAATGTGCTAAAGAGGTAGGTACCTCATGTCAGGAAGGGACACTGATACCTGGAAAATAAACAGAAGGCAATTAAGATAATGAGGAGACTTCAAAACATGCCAAAGGAATACAACAAATAGGACTGAGGTGGAAGAAAGCATTACATTTTCAAAGGTGCCTAGGCCCAAAGATTAACACTCAATAGAGGAAAAAACAAGAACCCCAGGTCCCAAGAGTGGTGCGTGCCCTTGTTCAGGTGGATTTCATTAAAGAAGACTTTCAGGTGAAGAAGATTGATACAAATGCTAATTATTATGTCTCTATTGGGGTTTGTAACCACATAGAGGGAGAAATGAGTCCAGGAGTCTGGAAAACAACTAAGACTGGGAAGACAAGCCATGCCTGAGGCCAGCCAAACAGGAAACAGCATAGAAGTAAGAGACAAATGGCAGGTACTGGCAAGAACAGTTTTAAGTAGCAATATCAAGGCTTCTGACTTCCCCCCACCCATATAAACCCATTCCAGAGTCATGAATTATCCAGGGACTCATTTCCCAAACTACTCAGGGAGAAAAATAAATTACACATTTGGGAATGTGTGCTAATATTGTGTCCCTTCTTAACTGAGTATTCCTTTTGTTAGCATGTAGTAATTTAACCTCTCTGTACTTCAATTTTTATCACATAAAATGAGCTTGATGATACTGGTACTACCTGTCTCCTAGATTTATTGTGAAAAAAAGTCTTTTGCAAGTCTATGGCCTATAGATATGAGTCACTTATAAATATTTATGTGAAGCATGTGAAAGAGAGATCTTCTTGAAGATGGAGGACCTAAGCAGGGCCAATGGGTGGAAATCAGAGGGATGCAGAATTTGTCAATGAAGGGCAAGGTTTACTAATAATTATAGCTATTTAAAAGCATAAAGGGCTGCCTCCATAGGTAATTCCCTGTTGTAAGTCTTTAAGTAAAACCTAGATCTAGGATGATGTAAAACAGATCAATGCTTAATGAAAAGTTTAAACTAGATGTCCTCTTTCTTTCTTTTTTCTTCATCTTAAGATGAATGTTTGACACTGGGCCACTACTTGAAAACTTCCCAGCTTAGTAGGACGTGACAGAGTTCTGTGGCATTTTGTCTTTGAAAACTCTAAGTCATCCCCGTACCATATTGAAGCATTCAAACAAGACATTAGGGAAAGCTTTTTCCCTTACTTGGCAAAATATATTCCAAAATGTGTATTAGGTAATTTGTTGAATAGAGCTTTATTTTACCTCTTCATTGTAAATAAGTGAAGTATTTTGAATATTTTAGATTGCATCTTCCCATTATCTAAAAGAGAAAATAAATTCCAAGTTGATAAAAATATTAATAATTTTTCTTTTTGTTTCTTAAGAAGTGTGTGTGTGTGTGTGTGTGTGTGTATGTATGCCCTTTAAAGTCAAAGAATACTCCCTCCTACTTTAGATTAAAAAAAAAATTAAAGCTGGTAATTGGAGGCTGGAATTTTTGTAATTAAAATGATCTATTTGCATCTTACCACAACATATAGTCATATAATCGTACAATTTCAAGGGACCTTATAGATTATCTTGTCCATCTTTTGCTTGAAGCATGAATTTATTCTACAATATTCCCAATTGCATAACTAGAAGAATACCTTCAGATCAGAGAACTGGTTGCAATACTATGCAATTTAATTATAGAGTCTCAGTGTTGGAAGGGGGACTGAGAGGACATCTAGTTTAAACTTTTCATTAAGCATTGATCTGTTTTACATCATCCTAGATCTAGGTTTTACTTAAAGACTTACAACAGGGAATTACCTATGGAGGCAGCCCTTTATGCTTTTAAATAGCTATAATTATTAGTAAACCTTGCCCTTCATTGACAAATTCTGCATCCCTCTGGTTTCCACCCATTGGCCCTGCTTAGGTCCTCCATCTTCAAGAAGATCTCTCTTTCACATGCTTCACATAAATATTTATAAACTAGTGACCAGAATTTTGGCCACCAGGTAATAATTTTTTTTCTGCCATATTTCTTCCACATCTGTCATCTCGCAGTGACCATTTACTAGACTGAAGAGTGGTTTTGATCAATAGACATAGTACTGATGAAATCATCAATTCTAGAAGTACTGAAGTATAAGGGGAGGTCTGGAATGAGAAGCAGGAGAAGAACGAGGGGAAAAGGAAAAGGTTGGAAAAAAAACAGAAAGCAAGAGTAAACTAGAAATTTCAAACAACAACAGAAATCATAGGAATCCCACCTCCTCAACGGTAATTTAATTTCATGTAAATATTTCACATAACCAGAGGGTCACAATAGTCCATTGTGCCTATTGTTGCAAAAATGCAACATGGCTCTTAATAAAAAAAAATCTAATACCTACAAATCTAAATCACGTGTTAGTATTACACTACATAATAACAATCTAAACTTTAAAATGGGTACTGATCATATAATCTTTTGTTAACATTATTTCAACTAATAAGGTTGTGAAATATACACATTCTCAATATAAGCATTTTTCTTTTTTTTTCCTCAGAGAAGATTCTGGAATTCCTGCCCAGAGAAGAGTGGAGCAGAAACTTTCAAGGAACTATATCACCATCTTGTGGTCATTTTAGATATTGCAGCTGAGGGTTTTAAAAGTTGCATTGTATTTTTGAAACTGTAGGCATAAATGCCACCACCTTTTGGCATTTTTAGGCCAGGAGAAGTGAAGTGCACAGCAATGGGTGAATATTTCCCACTTACCACTGTATACACTATGAAGATACAAGAGAGAATTCATGAAGCGATTTGAGATTCTTGGGGAAGAGAGTTTTACAAAAATTATTCTACTTGTATAGAAAAGACTGCTACTGCGTAGCCTGAGGATCCATAAGTTTTCCTCCTCTGACCCTGATGATTAAATATAAAAATGGTAGCAAAGACTCTGAAAGACAGAGATTTGAGAAGCCGTTCCACAGGAACAGGGAAATGCATCCTTATTACCCAATGCAACAATTACTGCTTTTGGAGAAACTAATAATTTACAAAGTCATTAAACAAGCTGTCCTAGCAAACATTCATGCTGATCAGTGACATGCAATTAAAAGAATGAAACTGGAGGTAATTTCTTTTATCTTAATATGTATACAATTATGGAGAAAATATCTTTTATTCTTTCAGTTTAGTTTGGCAACAAGAGCCTCACAGTTCTTGGAAATGTCTTTGGCCTGACCTTTTAATGCTAAATGAAACTTGTCCCATCTTGTGCAATATAGTTACTACTTTTCTATCTAATTTTCAAAGATGGCCATCATATTTTTCTGAATTTAGTAATTACTCAGATATAATTAGCAAAATGAGAATTAACTACAGTTTGATAACTAGATTTCACTGAATTTAATATTCAATTATAATATGATTGCTATGAAATAATTTCAGAATGGATATAGATTGGAGAATGAATAAAATGTAAAGTCTTCAAAATAAACAAGTACAAATGATGAAACTTTCCTTTGTGCTATCTTTTATTTAGGAAGGAAAGAAGGAAGAAATATTGTTAGTATGACAAAAGGTCGAATTATAATCCATTTACTCCACTTAGATAATATGAGAACTCTGTTAGAAGGTTTGTTTTTGTTTTTTAATGTAGATAAATGTAAATGGTGAACAAATGACAGATATAGGTCTGATGTAGTTCAATCAACATTTATTACTCACCTAGTATGTGCAAAGAATTGTGTTAGGTACTGGGGGTTGAAATACAAATACAATATGGACCCTTGTCTTCAAGGTACTTACATGTTTATGAGGAAGGACAAGTATAAAAATAACTATGATAGAAAGTGAGTGAGGTCAGTGCAAAGGTGAGGTCCAGGCAAAATTCTATGAGAATCTTAGAGAATGAGGTAAGGGGTCACTTTCTCTTTAGAAGGTCAGGGAAGACTTCGTAGAAGTGAGGGGAACTTAGTTGAGATCTTGAAAGAAGTGAGAGATTTTAACTGGCAAAAAGGAGGGTGGGAGTATATTGCAAGCCCATTTTGTACAGAACATAGAGTCTATGGAGTGGAGCAGCGTATGACAGAGCAAGATAGGAAGGTTACCACCAGATTGTCATCTCAGGATTGGGAACTTATACTATATGTTTTCTGAGTAGAGGAGTCCCATAATCATTGGCAGTGTATTTGGGGGATTACATGGACAGTGGTTTGAATAATGGCTTAAAGAGGAGAAAGCCAGGAAGTAATGAGATCAGTTCAGAAGTGGGTACAGTAATTGAGAGAAAACGGAATCAAGAGACTAAATGGGTGGTCGTGATGGGAGTAAAGAGGAAGGGATGAAATATGTAGTGGAAGTAGAATTGTCAGTCCTTGACAACAAATTGGATATAAAGAGTGAGAAAAACAGAAAAGTCAAAGATGATTTTGAGATGTTGATATTATGAGTCTGGTTTACTGAGAGAACAATAGTACCATCAAATTAAATAGAGTAGTTATGGAGAAGGACAGGCTTGGGGGAGAAAATGAGTAGTTCATTTTAAGCATATTGAGTTTGAGTAGCTAGTGTAGTATTCAGGTGGATTCATAGAGCAGGGTAAGTATAAATAAGGACAAGTATAGTTAGAAATGTGGGGCTGAAGCTCTAGGAAGAGGTTGGGAATAAAGATCTGAGCATCTTCTGTATAGTTAATTTAAGCCATGGGAATAGGTAATATTGCCCAGGGAGATAGTGTAGAGAAAGAAGAGTAGAGATCAAAGTGAATAATCATGCTTAAGAGGCAAGGAATAAATGAAGAGTAGCAAAAAAAAAAAAAGACAGAAGTAGTGGTCACAAAGGTAGACTGGGAGGCAAGAGGGCACATAAGGGAGGCGAAACTATCAAAAAAGAGGTGTTATTCAATAGTGTCAAGGAACAGGAAGGCAGAAATGAGGTTATTAGATTTAGAAATAAGGAAGTTATGCTTAATTAGTTCTTTAGCATAATGATAGGATCCATATTGTAAGAGATTATAGAGAGTGTGAGTGATAGGAAGGGGTGAAAACTACTTTTTCCAGAAGCCTGGCAGTGATACAGAGTGGTAAGCTTTTTTTAAACTTTTACAGGTTTTGTCCTTCAGATGAAGAAAGTTTATTAAATTTATAGAAGCAATATGTATACACACAAACATATATATGTATGTTTACTGTGTGTATATATGTATGTATGCTTACACACATATGTTTATCTTAAAAGTAGTATAGCATGTAGCAACTGAAGTAACAAACTGTGAAATAAAAATAAAGTCCTCAGAAAGAAAGAAGAAAGGGAAGAGAAGGAAAAGAAGAAACAAAGAAGGGAAAGAAAGGGAGAGAAAGGTAGGAAGGAAGAAAGGAAGGAAGGAAGGGAGGGAGGAAGGAAGGAAGGGAGGAAAGAAGGGAAGAAGGAAGGAAGGAAGAAAGGGAGGAAAGAAGGGAGGAAGGAAGGAAGAAAGGAAGGGAGAGAGGGAGGAAGGAAGGGAAGTCTGGGAGTCTAAGTCACAGGATAATATTTGTCTTGGCTCTCAACATAAGTTGGAGCTAGTGTCAGTCACTCACAGTTGGTATCATCCAGAAGTTATACTTCTTATCCATTATTCTAGACGCAGATAGAACCACAGTCCTGATGCCACATGTACACATGCCCTATCAGTGATTGCAGAGGAACTTGGGAGGAAAAAAAAGGAATGTAAATGCCTTGCTCTTGAAGTAGACATTACATTACATTACAGTGAGAGTTCAAAATATACATGACCTTCTTAGAAGAAATCCTCATCTGAAATACTTCCATGGAACAGAAAGAAATTCACTCCATTTGCGTTTGTGTTTATTTTACCATAATGGTATTATCTACAAACCAGTTTTGAATTGGCGGTAGAAATTTCCCAATACAGAATTATTTCAATATAAGCTTTTGAAGGGCAGGAGCTGCCTCACTTTTGCGTTGTTTCCCCATTGTTTCTGTCCAGCAGAGTGCCTAAAACGTAACACATGCTTAAGAAATGATTGCTGAAGGGCAACTAGGTGGTGCAGTAGATAGTGCACCAGCCTTGGATTCAAGAGGACCTGAGTTCAAATCTGGTCTCAGACACATAACACTTACTAACTGTGTGACCCTGGGCAAGTCGCTTAACCCCAGTGCCTAGCCAAAAAAAAGAAAAAAGAAATGATTGTTATTAAAACAAATAACAACACTAAGCTAAGTCTTATTCTGCCATCATACAAGCTATAAGAAATGGGAGAGAAGGGGAAGGGGGGGGAAACAGAGAGAAAAAGAGGATACAGGCAGAGAGAGACACACACCTTTAATCCATCAGGCACTATAGGAGGTGCTGAGGATACAAAGAGAAAAATGAAAGTCTCTTCTTTCAGGGAGTGTGCATTTTATTTGCAGGGAGATGCATAAAATACACAATATTTACAAAGTGAATATAAAGTAACTTCTGGGTCAGGGTTTGGGGTACTAGCAGTTAGAGACATCAGGGTAGGCTTCCTATAAGGGGTGGCACTTGACTGAATCTTGAAGGAAGCTAGGGCTTCTGCCAGGTGGAGGTGGGAAAGTAGAACATTTCTGGCCCAGGGAATAGCAAGGAGATAGGAAATCAAATGTTGTGTATGAGAACAGTAAGGAAGCACATGAAGGAGAGCAATCAGTGTGTATTTAATCTGGAAAGGTAGGCCAGAGGCAGATTATAAAGGTCTTTAAATGTCAAATAAATGAGTTGGTATTTTATCCTAGAAGTGAGAAGGAGCTACTGGAATTTCTTGAGCAAAGAAGTAATATGATCAGACCTTTGTTTTAGAAATATGGCTTTGACAATGGTGTGAAGGAAAGACTAGAGGAGAAAGAGAAGAGGCTGGGAGATGAAATCATCTAGGTGAGAGGTCGACCTGATCAAGGGTGGCAACCTTTATGGATAGAAAGAAGAGGGATGGGGTGGTAGAAATTGTGGTGACAGAGTAAGTCGAACTTGGCAATTGATTGGGAGAGGGAAGAGTTAAGGATCGTTGTGAGGTTACAAGCGGAGGTGACTGGAAGCATGATGGTGTCATCAAAAGAAACGGGATGTATGAACAGGGATTTAGAAGGGATGAATTCTGATTTGAACATCTTGAGTTTTAAATGGCTATAATATGCTGAGTTTTTCTCCGTGACTTTTTCTGTGTCTCTCTTTTTGTCTTTCTCTTCCTTTCTCTGTCTCTGTGTTTGTGTCTGTGTCTGTCTCTCTCTCTTTCTGTCTCTCTGTTTCTCTGTCTCTCTCTATCTCTCTGTCTCTGTCTGTCTGTCTGTCTGTCTGTCTCTCTGCCCCCTCTCTTTCTTGACATTTTTATTTCCTCAAACTATCAGCTTTACGCAGAAGACTGCCAAATTTATGTTTCTGGAAGCACCTACTGAACATAGCTCTCCCTGGACTTCCAGGGAGCAGCTCTGATTTCATTATGACTACTGCCAAACTTATAATCTTTCTCTCTAACCTTCTCCTGACTTCCTTCTTTCTGGCAATGGCACCGTAACTCCCATTCACCCAAAGCTGTTTTATCTCACTCTTTCACCTTCAATAACCAATCTGTAAATTCTACCACTACAACATAACTTGCATTTTTGTCCTCCTATCAATCCACAATCAATATCCTAGTTCAGGTTTTAATAACTATCTACTTAAACTACTGTGTCTCTTCACAGTTTTTCCACCTTCCACATTGTCCCCCACAACAGTCCATCCTGTACAATGCTTATAAATAAACCTCTCAATGCGTAGATCTGATCAGGTGCTTCACAGTTTGAAAAAAAACAAACAACTGTTTGATGATACCCTATTGTCTAATGATAAAGTTCAAACTCCCTTCTAATCCCCTACAACGTGACCCTCGGCTAGCTCTTTAGCCTGATCTCACTGCTTCTCTTCAACATACCCTTTGTTCCAGTGATGTTTCTAGCACAACCTGTCCCACAAATACTTTCTGCATTTTCCCACCTTGCATTGTTTGCCATACCTAGAAAACCTAATGGTTTCCCACAACCTGTGCCCTCCACTTTCCTTGTGAAATATTATCCATCCTTGATGACCTAGATCAAATATCATTTCTTCCATGAAGTCTTCCCTGATTCTTGCAGTCAGAATTTACCTTTCCTTCCTAGGAGATATCATATTACTTTGCTTGTACCTCCCATATTTCATGTTAGCGATTTATATAAATATATGTATATAATGTTAGAACTGGATTTCCAAAGGTGTTTAATCTCCCTACTAGGATCCAAGAGGTCAGGGAGGGACCACTCATATTTATCTTTGCATCCCCCAAAGCCCACTACAATGCTCTTCATACAATGAGCACTTAATAAGTGTTTGCTGAATTCACTTAATGTCACAAAAATTTAAACATTTAAGCAGACACAGTCGTTTCCATTAATCCAGGTGTCTACTAGAATTTACTAATTAGAAAAATCTATTTGGATTTACAAGGTGTCCCAAAAATCTTTGTTAATGATTAAAATATTTAAGCTAAAGCTTGTATCTGCAGTAAGACTTTTTGGCATATGTCAAATTTGATAACCATTATCAAATGCTCATTGTGCTCTGTTCCTTTAAAATACTAGGTCCACAACAGGGATTATAGATTGTGGTGCTTAGAGCTGAACAGAATCTTAGAAGTAATCTAGTCCAAATCTCTCTCCTTTTACAAAGTGAGGCCAGCAGAGGTTAAGTGACTTCCCCAATATTACACAGGTAACAAACGGTAAAACACAGGTGTTCTGGCTCTAAACATAGAGGCACTTTCCACTCTATGATAGAGCTGAAGCTTTTGTTTTTCTGAGGATAATTCCTAAGTAAGCTCCCTTTCCCTGTCTTCCTCCATCTATCTTTAGAAGCAGCTGATGGCACACTAAATAGTCTTTGTCCTGGAATCAGGAAAATCGGACTCATTTCTGGCCTTAGACACTAGCTGTTTGATCCAGGGCAAGTCTGTTTATCTTATGTTTACCCTCTGTTTGCCTCAGTTTCCTCAACTGTTAAATGGGGATAATAATAGCACCTACCTCCCAGAGTGGTTGTGAGGATTATTTGAGATAATATTTGTAAAAAGTGCTTAGCAGAATGCCTCACGTGTAGTGGGTGCTATAAAAATGCTTATTCCCTTCCCTTTGTCTTATGGTTTTCCTGCTCTTTTTTTTCTTAGATTTTTCTTCTCTTTCTCCTTTAACGTTTTATAATCTGAAAAATGAAGATTTATTATTTTTCCTACCAAATGAAGTTTAAATTCTCTATTCCTAATTTTTAAGGTAGGTGAGTTAGATATTTTATATTTATCTTTCTCAGAGAAAAAAAAAGTTCCCCACCACTACCTTAGAAAAGTTGTAACTCTCCACATAATCCCATGCATGAACACACACATACATATGCATACATATGTGTGCGTGCACGCACAAACACACACACACACACACACACACACACACTCCTCACCTACTCCCAACCTCATTTGGCCAAGAGAATAGGCTAGATAACTTCTGGAAGATTTCTTTCTGCCTTATGATTCTATAATAATGTTACAAACAGTACTGGGACATGACACTGATGAGCAATAATTTAATAAATTTAGTATTTGATCCATTTTACTCTAATGTATTTACTGGACTTGATAGATTTCTTTTTTATTGTAAGGTTGAAATGTGTCTAAGAGTTATTGTGTTTTATATTGTTTATTGTTATACTTTGACAACCGGTCTTAACAAACATTCATTTAATTCTGATAATTAAGAGATTTTATGAAAGGAAAGGCAAATTTATGAAAGGTCACTGTTTTAACAACTTAATTATTTCAAGAAAACCATTGTTTTTCCCAAAACTAATGCTGTTGTGGAATCAAAGGTACAAAGGACGGTGTAATGAAAATGGAAATATGTACCAGAAGACCTAAGTTCTAGTTCTAATTGTCAACAGCTAGAGAATTATCTTAATTATATAGCTTAAACGTCTGATCCAGGCTCTTTTTCTGCTAAACGAAAGGATTGGGGTGGGATGGGATCATAGATTTAAAGCTAACATGGATCATAGAGGTCATCACATCCAATCCTCTCATTTTACAGAAAAGGAAACTGAGACCCACACAGGTTAAATAATTTACCTGATGCCACACTAGTACTAAATAGAATGTCTGGATTTGAACTCTAGGATCTTTGATTCTAAACCCCACAATCTTTTTTTTTTCCTTGCTAGAAATGCCCTCCCTTTGGTCATATTTCTTTTTCTTTTCTTACCTTTTCCTTTTTTATCTTATCCCCTATACCTAGGATAATGACTGGCATACATTATACACTTAATATAGTTCTGTTATTAATTGAGTATAAACTGTGGGCAGCCTCACAAAAGTTATCCATTTGAAGAAGCTTAAGTGTTCATCTGATTAATTTTCCAAGGAAACGTAATAGTGAATCTCCATGAACAGGCCCATTTATGAAGTATACTGCACTTATGTAGAAAGAAAGGAAGCAAGCATTTAAGTGCTATTATGATGAGGCACCCTACTAAGCAACGCTGTGATGTAGGTGTTATTATTATCCCTAATTTACACTTGAGGAAACTGAGGCAGAGGTTAAATGACTTGTTTACACAGCTAACAAGTATCTAAAGCTGGATTTGAATTCAGGTCTTCCTGATTCCAGGCCCAGCTTTCTATAGAATGAATCACTTAGAAGCTCTTCAGACTCAAAAAATGGAAATTCATATTCAATCAAATCACTCATTTAAAAGATGCAATTTAGATAAATAATGTTTTCTTTATGACTGTGAGGTTTTAGGAAGACAGGGAGTAGCTGAAAGAGTACCCTTTCAGCGGGGGAAACCATGAACATTCCATTTAGAAATTCTAGATAGGGACAGAAAATAATCTATTTCAATTTAGGCTGAGTATTAAGAAACCACTAGAAAATACTTGAGTTATTGACGGAGATTAGTTTTAACTAAAAAATAAAAGGAGTTACATGAAACATACCCTGATGAATAATAAGCAATGTTTTAAAAATCCATTTTGTTGAAGAATCAAAGAACACAGACTGCTCACAAAATAAAGCCCCATTATAAAGCTCAGTTAAACATGTTAGGCGAGGCAGCAAAGGCTCAGTCACTACCAACTAGATAAAATTTCTTGGAATAAAAACGTATTAAAAATGCCAATATCTTGCTGAGAATTCACCTGTATCTCCTTCAGAGAAATAGCACCTGCATTACTTTCCAAGAAACACACCAATGAAAAGATGATGCTTTTGTTGGGCAAAGATCAAGCCTTCTAAAATGGAAATGCAGTCAAATCAATAGCTATTTTTAGCTGGCACGTAGCTGATTGAGTGTAATTAATTCAACTCAGCAATAGGTAGATGCTTTGTTGCTCAGCATGCCACTTAGCTAGTCATTCCCATTGTCCATTAAGACGGTATCACACATCCCCATCTGGCATATGCCAGATCTCCCCTGGCTCCTTGTCTACTGTATGCATGCCTTGTCCTACAAAGGTGACAGACCACAGAATATCAACAATGAAACAAACACCTAAACCACATTGATCTCACTTCTTGCCTGCAGCAGTGAAATGCACAGAGCCAAGAAAACAGCAGCACTGCAATGAATCATGCTGAAGCCCCTAAATTTTATTTTCTGAAACAAGCAAATGACCAAATAGTATTGACCTTAAGAGTTTAGTAGATTTCCAAATCGTCTTTGAACTACTTAGTACTGTATCCTCCTAATAAACAGGTATGACTGATCTCAGGGTCAGTTTCCTATTTCAAAATCTGCAGTAGCTACTACTTAAAATAAGATTTAAAGGTGGATCATTTAGTACAACTCACTGATTTTACTAATGAGGCAATTGAACCTGGAGAGGTTAAATGACATCAAAGGTAACACATATAGTAATTAGGAAAGCCAAAATTCAAACCCACCTCCCCTGAAGACAAATGCAACCCTCTTTTCACTATGCTACATTGCTACTTGTTACAAGATCCTCAGCCTGGCATTTAAAGCTTCCCACAATCTGGCTCCAACTGACCTTTCCAGCTTTCTTTTACATTATCTCCCTTCATGAACTCTATGTTCCAGTCAAATTAGACTATTAGCAGTCCCTGATCTCATCCTGCCCTCTTCTATATTTGTAGATTCACACAAGCTTTGAATACAGATCTTTCTCATCTCTAGTCACTGAAATCCCTTTCTTGCTTCAAAGTACAATTCAGATTCCTCCTTCTCTATGAAGTCTTCCAGTATCTTCCCAGCTCAAAGAGATCTCTTCCTCCGCTGAATTCCCTTGGGCTCTTTATACGGAGCTTTGCTTTGTCTTTGTCACATTCTACCCAATTCATACATGTTATAACACTGCCTCCAGTAGATTGTCAGCACCTGGAAGGCAGGAATTATGCTGCTTTTTGTACTGATATCCCCAGTGCCTATCTAGAGGTGAGTGCAATGCCATATATGCAATAGATTCATAGTAAGTCATAGAATCTCAGAACCCATCTAGCTTACCCTGCAAATGAACAGTCCCCATTACAACATCCCCAAGATTTCTGCTTGAAGAGCTCTAATGAGAAGCACACCTCAGAAGCAGTTCCACCTACTTTGACACAACTTTGGTTGTTAGGTTGAGCTTAAAGCTGCCTCTCTGGAACAGTCGCCCACTGCTCTTAATTCTGCCTTCCAAGGGCCAAGCTGAATAGATCCACATAATAGCACTTCAAAAACTTGAGACAAGTTCCTATTTTCCTTCTGTTTTCTTTTCCTCCATCAACCAGTCTGGTTATGGCATGGTATCCAATCCACTCATTTTACCGGATGCACTTCAGTTTGGCAAAGTAGCACTGTAAAATCGTGCTAAAATATAGTACACATGTCTGAACATTATATTATAGAAGTGGTTTGACCAGGGCACAGAGACGATCATCTCCCTTGCTCTGGACATTAGCCTTCTCTCAATGCAAAATAAAAGTACATTAGATGTTTTGGCTGACATATCCAGCTATTGATACATGATGATCTCGCCTTGTAACCCCTATAAGAAGTCTTACCTACTTATACCTCCATCATGTATTTGTGATTTTTTAAGAATTTTTTTGTTATTTTTATAATTACTTTCATTTGTTTGATTAAATATTTCCTAATTACATGTAAAAATATTTTAGCAATCATTTTTTAAAATTCTGAGTTTCAAATTTTCTCCCTTCTTCCCTCCCCCCACCCCAACTCGAGAAGTCGAACAATTTTATATTGATTATACATGTTAAGTCATGCAAAAACATATTTCCATATTAGCTATGTTGTAAAAAAAAAATACAAACAAAATAAAGTAGTAAAAATAAAAGGAGTGAAAAAAAATTATGCTTCCATCTGCATTCAGAGTCCATTAGTTCTCTCTCTAGAGGTAGATAGCATTTTTCCATCATAGGTCCATTGGAATTGTCTTGGGTCATTGTCTTGATCAGAGTAGCTAAGTCTCTAACAATTAGTCATCCTTACAATATTGCTATTACAATTTGCAATATTTTCCTAGTTCTGCTCACTTCACTTTGCCTGAGTTCATGTAAGTCTTCCTAGGTTTTTCTGAAACCATCCTGCTCATCATTTTTTATAGCACAATAATGTTCCATCACAATCATATACGACAACTTGTTCAGACATTCCCCAATACCACACCCCAAGGATATCCCCTTGATTTCCAATTCTTTGCCACCACAAAAAGAGCTGCTATAAATATTTTTGTAGAAGTAAGTCTTTTTCCTGTTTTTTGTTCTCTTTGGAATATAGACCTAGTAGTGATATTATCAGAGAAACTTGCTATAAAAAATTTTTCCCAGTTTTCTGTTTTCCTTCTCATTTTGGCTGCATTAATTTATTTGTTCAAAAACTTTTTAATGTCATGCAAACAAAATCATCCATTTTGAATTCTGTGATGCTGCCTATCTCTTATTTGGTCATAAACTCTTCCCTTAACCATAGATCTGACAGATACATTTTTCCATGCTCCCCTAATTTACCAGTGATATCACCTTTACTTCTAAATCATTTATCCATTTTGACCTTACCTTGGTATACAGTGTGAGATGTTGCTCTAGGCCTGGTTTCCACCAAACTGCTGTCCAGTTTTCCCAGTAATTTATGTCAAATATTAAGTTCTTACCCCCAAAGCTTGGATCTTTGGGTTTGTCAAATACCACCATTATCATTCTTTCAGTAACCCAGATCAATGTTTGCAAAAACAGTCATCCTTGACTCTTTATCTTTCCTAATCCCCATCTTTAATCAGTTGCTAAGTAACATAGTTTGCTGGCCTTATACTTCATGACATCTCTTACATCTATCCCCTCCTTTTCATTTACATGATCACTATTCTAGTTAAGGTCCCTATTACCTCTCTCCTGGACTATTTCAATAGTCTTCACATTATTTTCCTTGCTTACAGGCTGTCCCCTCCAATCCATCCTCCACACAACTGCCAAAAAATCTTCCTGTCATTTATCTACTCAAAAATAGTCAGTAGCTCCCTGTAGCTACTAAAATTAAACATAAACTCTTCAGTCTGGCATTTAAGACTGACATTTAGCTCCCACCTACATTTCCAGACTTCATATCATTCTCCTTCTTATAGTCTACAATCCACCCCAATTGGCCTACTACTAGTAGTCACCAAACTTAGCATTACATTTCCCAACATGGTCCCTTTGCCACAGTACCCTACACCCAGGATTCAGTCTGTCTTCACTTCTACATCTTAGAATCATCAGCTCAGCTCAGTTGCCACCTCATATTTGAAACCTTTACTGATTCCCTTTCCCAGCTGTTAGTGCTATCCCCCTACTCAAATTTCCTTTGATTAATTTTTCTTTGTTCATGTTGGATCCATCTAGGAGAACACACACTCTCTAAGAGCAGGGTCCATTTCCTTTTGGGTTTTGTATCTTCACTGACCAACATAACTTACCCTAGCAGACACTTAATAAATGTTTATTAAATTGAGTGGAATTAATTCAGAGGATTGACTATTCCAAACCCAGAACTCTATCCATATTTATTTTAAAAACAACAGAGAATCACTGAAGATTTTTGAGTAAAGGGGACATATAGTCAGACCTCTTAAGATTATTTTGTTGGCCTAAAAAAGGATTGGAAAGGAAAAAAACCTGAGTCAGAAAACCAATCAGGAAGCTGGTATACTAGCCCACAGTAAATTACTTAACCTCTGTGTATCACTGGCAGCTCCTTAGGACATACCCACAATGTTATAGATGAGTTTCAATCTGCCCAAATTGAAGTAGTTCCCCTACTTGGGATATTCTATTTTAATGAAGGACAGCTGGGAGGCACAGTAGATAAAATACTGGGCCTGAAATCAGGAAGACTCATATTTCTGAGTTCAAATCTTGCCTCAGATACTTCCAGCTGTGTGACCCTGGCCAAATTACTTAATCCTCAGTTTACCTCAGTTTCCATATCTATAAAATGAGCTGGAGAAGGGCATGGTAAACCACTCCAGCATCTTTTTCCAAGAAAACCACAAATAGGGGCACGAAGAGTCAGATATGACTGAACAATGACCGAGCAAAATTGTGATAAAATGTAAGATCTTTCATATATGTTCCTAAATATACGACTGAAACAAACTCAGTGTTAGTTAAACATTTTTACCTATTCAGATTGTTCTGGATGGAGAAATTATAAATATTTACAATTTAATTGATGGCACATATATTCATAGACTGCACTCTACTATTGTATTGATTGTTGTTTGGCTAGAAATCAATGCATCTGAAAAAGCAGGTATTTATGTTTCCTTGCATCCCCAGAGCTTAGCACAGTGCCTGACACATAGTAGGCACTTAATAAATGTTTATTCATACACTGATTTCCATATCTGACAAGAGAAAATTTATGTCAAGGAAATAATAAAGTCAGAAATCCAAGGATATTACAAAATATTGTATAGAGATAATGAAACTCTCTACCCATAATATAGAAACAAAAAGTATTCCTTTCTAGGAAATTCATTGTAACATTTAGGCCTAGCTGTGTGATGTCCTGGAAATTGCACTAGACTAAGCATTGAGATGTGGATTCAAGTTCTGGCCCTGTTACCTAATAACTAACCGCTTTCTCTCTCCCAGCCTCTGGTTTCTTATCTATATAATGTAGGTGATTTTTGCACAATCTACCTGACAAGGTGATTGTGAGGATCATGAGATAAAATACATAAGACTTGCTCTCAAGTGCTCTGTGAATGTAAGTTATTTTTATGACTATGATCTTGATCACCAACATCAAAGATTTCCTGCTTCATCTGGATGCAATTTTACAAAGTGTGTGCAACTACAGAAGAATGGGGCCAAAGAATGCACTTCCTAAGTAGTAACAACCTCTTGCAAAGGGCTGACTCTTGACCTTGGTTGCCTATTATAATGAAGAGAAGCTCATAGTTCAGGACAGGGCTTGGATTCTTTAAAGTCTTATTCCAAGTGGCTATCCAGGACCCTTCATGCCTCATTATTCATTCCCTTTACTTCAGCATTCCTCACTGTTTGACTTGTGCTTTAGAGGGGGAAATGAAAGCTGTGCTCTCTAGAGCAAATACTCAGTGAGAAAGATTTTCAGAAAACGGAAAAATATTTAACCAAGCCTATATTCAGTGAGACTAAAATGGGTGTCAAGCTCAATTCTCTCTGATGTATGCATACCATCTGGCTCATCAAAAGCAAAGAAAGATATAACCCATGGCATAATGATAAAGTTCTGGCTGCACTGAGGGATGGATACTGATAGTTCTGAAGGAGACTTTTCATTCATTCATTTATTCATTCATACCTCCATTAATTCACTTATTTATTTACTCATTCTGTCATTCAAAAAAAAACTACTTGTTGAACACCTACTATGTTCATCTGTACATAAAGGCACATCTGTGCCTTTAAATGAGTCACCCAATCCCATGCTTGCTGCACAGCAGTCCTAGTCCTAATAAGAATATACAGAAGTACAAACAATAGAGTCCCTGCCCTCACGGAATACCACTGTCAATTACCACTTCTCCTTTTAAGAGATGCTTTTTTTTTCAACTGTGATTGAAAATGTGGAGTAAAATTTCAGGTAGTTTATATTGAAGCTAATTTTGACAGGAAATGGGTTAACTGAGAAGTTGGGATTCACACCACCTAAGAAACATACAAATATATGTCACAGAAACAGAAACACAGAACTGATTCTATTTGTATCTAAATTCTGGCAGATGCTACAGTGACTGAAATACCTGTAAAGCGGTATGGATCTGATCTAGAAAGGCTTCACTGAATTGATGATGCTGGAGCTAAAGAGGAAAAGCACGTGGTTTGATGGAGACAGTGGAAGACAGAAAAACACTTAGAGGTCTGAAACAGTTCAGGCTAAACAGTAATTTGGTGCTAAAAGAATCTCTAATATATCTAAAAAGTCACATGAAAATGTGTATTCTTACTAGAATTTGTTATATTGGGAGATCACTCCTTCTTTCTCTTGACCTACCAATCTGCAGCTAGTCAACCAGTCATGGTTTTGATTGGTTGCTGTACCACAGCTTCCTAGGTGGATACTGATTAATAGCCAGGTGGTGATGGAGGATTCAGGAACACTGGAAGATACTGGTTGGAACCTCTTTTTTGTCTTATTTCTCTGGAGTCAACCAAAAAACTGGTCCTAGATAGCATTTGAGGGTAAAGACTGTCTATGGCTATCCTGGAAATGGTGGCACAACAGTAAACAAATATTTCTCCTTGGTGTTTCCTTTATGCTTTGTGAATAATTTAGTAAGAGAGAAGAAATTGATGGCTATTTTTATTTGGGGCCCAGACATCAGTGAATAGAACAATACTCCTGAGAGCCCAGTGAGTCTGCCATTGTGGCAGTAGCCTGAATTTAAATTGGTTAGGGCCTGTTCTAGAACTATGTCTCAGAGAAGAAAAGGAAAGAGGAAAACTCCAGAAAATATTACTGAAGGAGAATCAGCAGCATTTAGTGATGACTTCAAGGAAAGTAGGGGGTAACAACATATAATGTTTCCTTAATTTTCCTAGGTTCACAAAGATCATGGTAATACTATAAGGTAAGTGGTGCAAAATCATAATTTCTATGTTACATATGAAGAAACTAAGACTCAGAGAGGCTAAGTGGCTTGCCATGGATCATACAACTAGTATAATCTTTTCTTCTTGTAGTGATTCCAATTTTTAAGCTGACAGGACGAGAGAAGAGTAACATCACTGGAAACACTGGAAATGCTGAAAATGGATGTAATAATTGAATACTTCAGTACCTCAAAGACCCATGTTTCCATCAGTGTGGGTACTCCCTCCAATAACACAGAATACAATCCCTCTATGAGTTAATAGTCGGTCAATAAACATTTATTGAGCAGCCACTATGTGCCGACCACTGTGCTAAGCTCTGGGGATACAAAGAAAGGCAAAACATAGGCCCTGCCCTCAAGGAGGTCACAATCTAATAGGAGAAGACAACACATAAGCTGAAAAGCATAGGAGGTGGGAAAGGAGGGTGTCTGGAGCCCAGGCATGATGAAAGTTCAGAAAAGTTCGACTAGGTAGAACAGTTCAGCCAGGTGGGACAGTCTTCATGACCTGCTATTATTCTATGAATGATCTAGTAATGAGATTCTCCAAACTTAGCTTGGCAGGTCCTCAGACTACAGCCACGCAATCTCATCATCTCTAGGCCTGCATCTGAAGCTTTTCCACAGCATGTAGTCTGCTGGTTTAGCCCTCAAGAACCTGAGGTCATGGCTATACCATGATGTCACATCAGTGGAGGGCTGCTTATAATTATACTTCTCTGGTGTCTATTAAACAATCTTTCTATATACTTTATGGCCACAGACAGAGAAAGGAATACAGGGGCTGTAACTCTTGCACTGCCCAAAGTCACACAGTTAGAAGACATAGGTCTAAGATGATAAATGAGGGCTCCCAATACAACCCTCTGTTTGCCCAGGGATTTAGTGGGAAAAGAAATATCATCTTCCTAATGGTCCTACAAAGGTACATAATATTACTACTAATGAGAGCCTATGTAAAACAAAGTGATGCTGAAATGTTAACAAAAAAAGAGGCAATTTGAGGAACTCAAAATGCTTTTTAAACATAATTATATTGATATTCACAAGGACTTTACCCTTTACAAAACCTGGGCCTTTTATAATAATAACACATACATGCATATTTTTTAAGATTTGAAAATGGGGCAGTGTGGCATAATGGATAAGATTAGCCTCAGAGTTAGGAAAACCTAGGTTTAAGTACTGCCTTTGATACATAGCAACTATGTGACTGGACAAGGTGCTTAACCTCTCAGTGCCTTCCTGGAATTTACAGTCTAGTAGAGGGATGTGACATAGACAAATAATTCTAACATATAAGATGTCAGGGAGTACCTCCTACCCACTAACACATTCTCTCCTGCACTGACTGATGCCTGAAATTTTACAACATATCACTTCTTCCTTTGGGCAAAGGTATTGACCCATTAAAATGAAAATACCCTTGGAAGAGGTAAAATATTCAACCTTACCATTTATGTGCATTTCAGTGTGATTTGAGTTTATCGAGATTAATCTTCTGAGAAAAAAGAAGTAGAAAGGGGAAGAGATATCAAATTTTGATGATATCTGCATCTTTGACTGCAACTGTTTTATAAATAGATATTAGTGGCTGTGTAAACCAAGTGTGGAAAGATTGTTTTAACTAATCAGGAAATTGCCTTCTTACTTCTTGTTTCTGAGGTAGAGGTAAGCTTAACTTTTCTCTCGGCCCTTTTTCGTGGAGTTAGCGTAAAGCTTTATTTTAAAGCACAGCATATACATGACTGAGCATTTGATATCTCTTCCCCTTTCTATTTCTTTTTTCTTTTTTTTTCCTTTAGGGTCCTTGCTCTCCATCCCTCTCTAGACAAACTGTGTCTTCATATTTTTACCTTTTCTTCTATCAAATTCTACTCTCAGAAGGTTAATCCTGATAAGGGGGGGATGGTGAGTCCATAAGGTATATTATGGTATTAAGGTATATTATGCGTACACACACACACACACACACACACACATATATACATACATACCATATTGACTATGTCATCAGAGACTGGACGAGTAACAAATATCCATCCAGGAGAACAGAAACACACTCTTCAGAGAGACCTTGAGAGTGTCCTTGTAATGTTTCTTCTGACCTCCATGCAAGTACTTGTCTTGTGTGAGCTCTCCATAAAATAGTCTTCTGAGCAAACATATTTTTGGCATTCATACAACATGGTCAGCCCATCAAAGTTTCACTCTCTGCAGTAGGGTTTGAATGCTTGGCAATTCATCTCAAGAAAAGACCTCAGTGTCCAGTACCTTATCTTGCCAGGTGATCTTCAGAATCTTAAGAGTTTACATGATGGCCACACACATTTTCTACATGTGTGCTTCACCATTGTTGTATTTTAAGTTTGTGACCACACTTCCCATGAACCCTGTGTGTATTTGTAGTAGAATGTGCCCCAAAATTTTGGGAGATTTTTCTTATGCCAAGTCTCTATGATAACCCTATTCAGTAAACACTTTTTCTAAAAGTAAATTAAGTCTGAATAATATTCAATGGAAAGCACACTGGCAGGGGTTGATGAGCAATATTACTAGAAAATCTCGGTAACCATCAGGATTCTGCCAATCCACTCTGTCTATCCGCTCTAGCTAATCTCCCCTCAGTATTCTATCTAGTGATAGAATTATTAGGTATTAAACAGAATTATCTATCTAATAATAGAATCCTGAGTGAGGATGGTAGTAATTACCCTCTAGTGACCTAATCTACCAATGAGAGTGGGAGTTAAAGAAATAGACCCAAAGAACATGCTACACTGTGGGGGCTTTGTGTAGGATAGTTTTGGGGTCTTCCACATTTGCAAATACACACTGGAGAGACTGTCCTGCTAAGACTGTCATTCTTAGCTTTTTTTTTTTTTAGCATTTTTTTTTCTCTTTTAGACTACAACTGAACAAAATTAAACATTTTCTCACATGATTCCTTACAAGTTTGACCTGGTTCTTGGTGATAATCTTTGCATATTTGAATGCTTAAGTTCTAATACATGTTGTACTACTCTTCATTTGATCAAGATTGCCTGACTGCTTCCTCACATATTGAAGCTACTATACACAGTACGGAGTTTGGATTATGGATTTTTTTAGCCCTAAAATACAAAGGCCTACTGCAGGGGCGGGAACCTTCGGACTCAAGGCCACATGTGGCCCTCTAGTTCTTCAAGTGCAGCCCATAAGGCCTTGAGGCCTAGTGTTTCACCTAAAACTAGATGAAACAGCTTATTAATGTTAGCTGCTTTCTTTTTTTTTCCTATTTTACTTGTAAGCCGACTTAGACTGCTTGCCTTACTGTCATATGAGTTCAGGCAGTCAGAGATCTTAATGAACTGCAGGTAGTAGGTAAGATTCTTCTGCAAGTTTAAAAATCCTGAAAATCAAACTCCAAGTATTTGATCCCATTGGGGGAGCTCAACACTTCTTTGGAGCTTTTCAAAATTTATTTTCCCTTTAATTTAAGCCCCTTATTCTAGTAAGAAATGAGTTATGAATTCCATTTGGATTTCCCTAATGCGGGAGAAGAAATTCTTTAGGGAAATTTTGGGTGCCCTATGGTACAGAGAAAGGAAGAAATTTAAGAACCTACAGCAGAATCATCTTATGTGTTAAAGGAATCCATGGACATTGTAAACAGCTAGTGTGTGAAAGGACACCTGGACATGGTTTGTATATAGCCCAGTTAGATTGATCTATTGCTAAAGAGAATTATGGAGGAAATTTCACTTAAGAATAAGGGAGGTAATGTCCAGTTAATGCCAGATCTCTGATACCTGTGAGAACTCCATGTGCTCTTAGAGCTCAGAGGAATCAGGCTTTCCCTCTGAGGGAGTAAACTTAATTTCCTTTTTCATTTAAGTTAAAGCACAATAAAATCAGACTATGAGTATGACTCAAGAACAATGTGAGAGAGGTGGAGGAAGAAGGAGAGGACCAGTAACTTCTGGATCCAATATCTGTTTTAGCATGTGGTCCCCAACTAAACCAGAAGTTTAAACAGCTTGGAGTGCCTTCATCCCCTCTCCCATTGTCTCTCTTCTCTCCATTTTAGACTAGTATATGAGAGGAATGTCATAGACGAAGTATAATTGGATTTGAACAAGGCATCCCACAAAGTCTAGCACTGAGAACTGGGTGGAGACCTATGGGATGGATGATGGATCAAAATTGGTGAACTGACTAAACTCAAAGGGTTTTGATTAATGGATCAATGTCAATCTGGTGGGAGGTTTTCAGTGGAGTAATGTTATAATTTGTCCTTCCTGATCAACATTTTTAACAATGATTTTGAAAAAAGCATAACAATTAAATGTATAGATGACATAAAACTGAGAGACTTAGCTAGTACTTTAGATGACATAATCTAAAGAGATCTTGTCAGGCTGCATCAGTTGGGCTAAACTTTAGAGGAGATTTTAAAAGGATAAGTGTAAAGTCTAATAGTTGGGTTCAAAAATTCAATTGTACAAATGTAGAATGGAAGAGATATGGTTAGAAATCAGTTCTGTGAAAAAGAAATGAATATTTTTAGTGGATTGCAATTTCAAAACTAATCAGTAGTGTGACATGGTAACTTAAAAAGGCTAATTTGATCTTAGACAAAATTAAAAGATATAGTATCCAAAACAAAGAGAGTAATATTTTAGCTAGTAATATTCTAACACACATATATAGAGACAGAGAAAGAGAATATTTTTCCTCATCTTTTTGTTTTTGCTGTTCAGTCATATCTTGACTCTTCATGACCCCATGGACTATAGCATGCCAGGCCCTTCTATACTACACTATTCTCAAAATCTGTCCAAGTTTATGTTCATTGTTTCTATGATACCATCTATCCATCTCATCCTCTACCATCCCCTTCTCCTTTTGCCTTCAGTCTTTCCCAACATCAGAGGCTTTCCTAATCTTCTCATTATGTGGCTAAAGTATTTAAGCTTCAGCTTCAGTATTGGACCTTACAGGAAATAGCCTGAATTGATTTCTTTAAGTATTGACTGATTTTATCTCCTTGCTGTCCAAGGGATATTCAAAAGTCTTCTCCCATGCTACAATTTGAAAGCATTGATGCCATGGTGCTCAGTTTTTCTTACAGTCCAACTCTCACAGCCATGCACCGCTACTGGAAAAGCCATAACTTTGACTATATAGACTTTTGTTGGCAAGATGATGTCTGCATTTTAGTATGCTGTCCAGATTTGGCATCACTTTCCTTCTAAGAAGCAAGCATCTTTTAATTTCATGGCTATAGTCACCATCTGAAGTGATCTTTGAGCCCAAGAGTGTAAAATCTGACACTGCTTCTATTTCTTCTCTCTCTAGTTACCAGGAAGTGATGGGACGAGTTGCTAAGATCTTAGTTTTTTGGCTATTAAGGTTCAAACCACTTTTACACCCTCCTCTTTCACCCTCATCAAGAAGCTTCTTAATTCCTCTTTACTTTCTGCCATCAGAGTGGTATCATTTGCATAACTGAGACTGTTGATATTTTTTGCAGCAACCTTAATTCCAGCTTTTGATTCATCCAGCCTGGCATTTCGCATAATGTACTGTGCATATAAGTTAAATAAATAAAGTAATAATGTATAACCTTGTCATTCTCCTTTTCCAATCAGTTGTTTGGTTCTAATTATTGCTCTTGGCCCACGTATAGTTTCCTCTGGGGACAGTAAAATGATCTGGTATTCCCATCTCTGGGAGGACTTGCCACATTTTGTTGTGATCCACACAAAGGTTTTAGTGTAGTCAATAAAGCAGAAGTAGATGTTTTTCTGGAACTCCTTTGTTTTCTCCATAATCCAGCCAATGTTAGCAATTTGGTCTCTAGTTCCTTCACCTCTTCAAAAACCAGCCTGCTCTTCTGGTAATTTTCGGTTCACATTTTGCTGAAGCCGAGCTTGCAGAACCTTAAGCATAACCTTGCTGGCAAATGAAATGAGCACAATTGTTTGATAATTTAACATTCCTTGGCATTGTCCTTCTTTATGACTGGCACATAAACTGATCTTTTCCAATCTAGTGGCTACTGTTGAGTTTTCAAAATTTGCTGGCATATTGAATGTAGCACTTTAACAGCATCATCTTTTATGATTTTAAAAAGCTCAACTGAAATTTGATCATCTCCATCCCACATTTAATAAAAAGCCTATGACAAATGAGATAACTTCCAGAATAGGGTAACTGGAGTGATGAAGAAATAGGGAATCATGCTGTATAAGAATTGGCTGAAAAACTGGGAATGTTTAGCTGGCATAAGTATAGATTTGGAATGTAACCATAATACTTTTCAAAATTTGAAGAGTTTTCATTTGCTAAAGGGATTAGGATTAGATTTATTCTTCTTGACTCTACAAGAACTAGGACTAATGTGTGAGAGTTACTAGAAGACAGATTTTGATTGAATTTTTTAAAAAAAACTTCCCAACAATTAGATCTGTCCAAAAATAGACTGGTTTGCCCACCATTAAAGGTTTTTAGGCAGGGGCTGTATGACTTCTTACAGGGGAGATTGGAAAGGGGATTCATGTTCCAGATTACTATTAGATTAGATTATCCTGAAGTAACTTCCAGTTCCAAATTTTATGATTCTATGATTTTAATTTAAAGCAATTAGTTATTCTCACGTGGGTTTCTTTGAAAGTAGCTCTTGACACCTTGCTTTTAAAAAAAATGGCTTATTGCTATGTAGGATATTCTAATTTAGGTTTCAACTCAAAGAGAACATTTGGTAAGAAGTCTAAAATAAAATAATAAAAATACTAAAAATAAAAATCTCCTTCCTAGGAATTATTAGATTATAATCCTAGGACCCAAAAGGAACATATTTTCTGCTTTAAAAATTTCTTAAATGGTAGATTTTAATGTCATGTCAAATAAATGTTTAACAAATGCTTATTGAGTAAATGAATGAATTACTGTTGTTCCAGTGAGGGAGAGTGGAATATACAATTGACCTTTGAAAATCTCAACTAGGTTGGGAGCATAGCAAGCCCCAAGTGATGGGAGAGAGGCATAGAAATGGAGATAGGGCAACAACAAAAGTGTTTTGATGATGGCACTAGAATTCCTCTGAGTCAGTGTGCTTGTAACTAAGTAGCTTTCTCTTATGGAAAAGTAGAGAACTTTAACAGGAGGAAAGATAATGTTAACCTCTATTACTTAATAGCTTCCTTTTAAAAAAAACACACACATATTAAAGTTAACATGGTAGTTTCAACATTGCTCTGCCTGTTTTGTTCCCTTTTGAAACAGTGTCTAAATATTCTGCTTCATTTTTCCCACGCCCCAGGAGCTTCTACACATTCCAATGGAAGTGTCAGAACTGAGAGCAGAGTATTTAACCTTCTCAGTCAAACTATTTTTGTTTTTCTTTTGTTCATTCTGACTCAGACTTCACAAATGGCCTGCACTGCCACCTATTGGTTCCAGCACAAATGGCAACACAGCCTTCACCCCCCCCACACACACATCCTAACTTCAGGATTAGGGGAGAAAAGGTCAAACAAAAAAGTAACCCTTCCCACATTCCTACTGAGACAGATGCTGAATTCCTACATTATATCCTTATAGTCTGAAAGCCCCAAACAAAACTTTCATAAAGTCAAGAAAAACTTTAAAACACAGAGGGAAAGAGCTTTAGAGATTACCTCCCTTTTTGGTTTCCACCTGGAGAGAAGGTCAACTGGAAATTATTGAATCGTGGTTGTCTGATCTCTGGATCCGGGGAGAGAGAGAGAGAAAGAGAGAAAGAGAGAGAGAGAGAGAGAGAGAGAGAGAGAGAGAGAGAGAGAGAGAGAGAGAGAACAACTAAGTTTTAGCAGAGAACAGAACTTTCAGGGAAAATCCCATGAAAATAAGTAAAATGCTTTTTGTTAAAGTCCTCTACTTCCCCACAAGAGAAAGCATTTAGACAAGAATCTCACAAGCAAACTGATTCAGAGGATTTCTAGTGTCACCAGGAAGAACCTTTTCTTGTAGCCCTATCAACATTTCTTTGCTTCTCTCCCATCACCTGGGGTCTATAACTACCCCCAACTTAGTGGAGACTTTCATGTATCAATTGTATATCCTACTCTCCCTCCCTAGAAGAACAAGAGTTTTTCATTTACTCAATAAGCATTTATTAAACATTTATTATGTACAAGACATCATGCTAAGCATTAAGTATACAACGCTAGATACAGAGCTACACAAACCTTTCGACTTGTGTATTATCTAAGAGGTGAAAGATTAGATAGGTAGATAGATAGATAGATTACACACACACACACACACACACACACACACACACACACAGACACGCACACAAAGGAAATTGAGAGGTCCAGGCAAACTCTTATGAGATATTGAGGAGGAAAATATTACTCTCACTTGGAATAGAGGTGGATGGGGCAAGGAAGGCTTCAAAAAATAGGTTAGTTAACTTTGAAAAAAAAGGAAGAGATCTGACAGACAAAGATGGTGATAGAGGAGGAGACTAATCCAAGTGGAGAGAATAGTATAGATAAATGAACAGAAACATGGGAGAGCAGGATGCAAATGAAAGCTAGAAAATAGTCTAACCACATTGTAATGTATAGTAAGTGAAGGAAAATAGTATAACACAGGTTAGAGCTATTGAGGTTTAGAGATTTAGGGGTGCAGGGACCCCAAAATAGTGACACGCAGGTCCTGCCCAAATGAATTTGACCCAAGCCTTCTTTCAGCCAAAGACAAGGTTTATTAAAGATCTGCCATAATGGCCAGACTCTTAAGGAATCTGAACATTTGTGACGCTCGTATTGACAAGCGGGCTAGATTGAATCTCAGCCATTGGCTAAATTTTAAGAATCTGAGCCCCTTAATGGAGACAAGATGGACCTTATATACAGAAAGATTGTGGGAAGAATCTAGGAGTAGCCAAGTAGTTTGGGGTGACTGTGAGGAGGGGTCTAGGGAGGATCTTGATGGGAGTGACTGGGAGGTCAAGAATGGGGTCTAGATAGGATCAAGGGTGGGAAGTGGCAGGGGTGTGGGGGAGGTAATAGAAAATAAAGAGCTGGGCTAGGTTAAGGGTAACAGAATTGGGAGACTAGACATAGCCACAATGAAAGGCCAGTTGAGAGGATTACTGGGATGATGCCTCAGGTGAACACCAAAGACTTGGCCATGTGGGAAAAGGAGAAAACTCAAGGAGAATTGGGGATGGGGGAGTCCTAAGGGCCCACACCCCATCAGAGCCAGGGCTTTGAATGTCAAAATTAGAAAATTATAATGTATTCAATAGTCAGCGGGAACCAATGAAGGTTTTTGAGTAGATGAGTGACGTTTCTTGAGTAGTAGTATGAAGGATGGATTGGGTTGGAGATAAGCTAGACTGGAGACAGGAAGACCACTTAGGAGGCTATTATAATTACCAACTTGGCAGTCTACTTCTGAAAGGTTATCAAATAGGGCTCTAAAACAACGAACTGAGGCTTAACCTATAAGAAGACACATGGTATATGGGAAAATTATTCTGTGAGGCAATGTGCTGGATACTGTAGTGATCTATAACTACAATAATAATAATGCTAGCTATTTTTATTATCCTCATGTAATAATAATCACAATCTCACCATCAACATTAGTTATACTGCAACATGTGCCAATAAGAGTAAAAGGCAACACCAGAGTATATTATCTATAGCAGTTGGCAAGATCTGTGGGAACCCTTTATATAGCTCACTTCAACTAAAGTCTGTTGCATAAGACTAGATTCATTCATTTATTTTATATTGCTTTTTACTACCAAAATTTCTGCATAACACTCAGAGGAGGTCACTGGGATACTTAATTCATCAAGAAGAATAGAAAGAAGAAGAGAATATTCTTTTGGCTTCATCTTGTCCAAGCCTTTGGCCACATACCCAGAAGCATTCAGGCACTCAAATGGGCTCTCATAATTCTTTAATAATATGGTCTGTCCTATTGATTTCACTAAACAGGCCCTGGAAAGCTTAATGGACCTTAGGGAGTTTTTGAATGATAAATAGGCCAATTTGATCATGTCTCAGAGAAATGAATGTCTGGGGACAATTTTCTTTGCACTGGTATATCCATTTGCAGCACCCACCTAACAATCAATATCTGGAGCTTTAAGCCAATGTACCTCTGTAGAATAAGAAAGAATTCTCAAAGTTGTACAGCTAATACAGAGGAATAGTGATGGCTTAGTCCAGGAGTGAAATAGGGTTATGAGCATAGAATCATAGATTTAGGGCTATAAACTGCCTTAGCTAGAGATCATCTAGTCAGGGATGGGGAACTAGTGGTCTTGAGGCCATATGTGGTCCTCTAGATCCTCAAGTGTGGCCCTTTGACTGAATCCAAACTTTACAGAACAAATCCCCTTAACAAAAGGATTTATTCTATAAAACTTGGACTCAGTCAGAAGGCTGCACCCAAGGACTTAGAAGGCCACGTGTAACCTTGAGGCCACAGGTTCCCCACCACAGATTCCAGTCCAACCCTTTATTTTACAGATGAGAAAACTGAGACCCAGAAAGACCCAGGATTATACACGCAGTATGTGGCAGAACCAGCAATTTGAATCCAGGTCCTTTGACCCATGAACTACATATGGTATATCATTGATATTAGGCAAATGACTTAATTTCCATGTGTCAAAGAACTCTAAATAAGAATAATTAATTACCATTATTAATGTTATTTGTAATTAATTATCATTATTTATAGCATTTATTTAGCATTTTAAAGTTCACAAAGTGCCCTACAAATATTTTCTCTTTTTATCCTCACCACAACCCTTGGAGGTAAACGCTATTATTTATTTACATTTTATAGATGGGAAGACTAAGGCTGACAAGGATTAAATGAATTTCCCAGGCTCACCCAACTAGTAAATGTCTGAGGCTGGATTTGAATTCAGATCTTCCTGACTCCAGGTCCAGCGCTCTGTCCACTATGCCATCTAGTTGTCTCAAAAAATAGAGGCTTTGCTTCTAAAAGAGGCTCATATTGGAATCCAATTTTTAAAATGGCTTCCCAACCTTTCTTCCCTCTTCCTTCAGTCAGTACCTATTCTGCATAGGTAAGAATTGTTAAATAGACATGGCATTTCATTAACATAAGGAATTACAGGATGAGGAAACTCCTTCCAACAATTCAAGGCAGCCCCTGATCTACAATTTGTAGTCTTAAAGAGTTGCCTGGGACACTAAAGGAAGGTTAAATGACTTTCTCAGAGTCATATAAGCAGTGTGTGTCTGAGATAGGACTTGAACCCAGCTCTTCCTGACTTTGAGGCCATCTATCACCATCCCATGCTACCTCCTTTAGGTAAGAATGATAAGAATAAATCATGAAACTCCTAATTTAATAATAATTCAAATGTTCCACACAGAATGGGAAGGCAAAGATGGGCTGTGCTTCACATTCTTGGATGGAATAGTCACATTAATGATATAGATCCATTTCCTTCAGGATTTCAGTATTGAGAAACTCACATATTTTAGACACACACATACACACACACGGTGTCCCAAAAGTTTTTAACCTATTAAAACTTAAAATTTTACTAAGACTTTTGGGACATCTTATTGTATGTTACTTTATGGTTTGTAAATGCTTAATATCAAGTAATTCCTTAGAACGAGCCCATCAGGTAGATGGTACTAGTACTATTATTCTCCTTTCACACATGAGAAAATTGAGATTTCTTTTTTCACAGATGAGGAAACTGGGAGGTAAAAACAATTCGCCAAAGATTGTGTGTGGGCTGAGATTTGAACTTAGTTCATGTTCCACTGTCCCATGCTACTTGTGAGTTTATCTTTAGAATTCTGTATAGCTAGCTCACTCCATTTCCTACCTCAAGCAGTTTGGCCTACTTTTATCAACAGTTCAAATCACTTGCCTCGTAAGTATTGCCTCCTTAAATCAATACCAAGCATTCAAACTTCCAAAAGCCATCTTGGATTTAGAAAGAATTCCTCACCAGGAAGTTGGACATTAGGTGATTTTTTTTTCTACTAATATTCATGAAAGCTTTTTTCTAAAGCATACAGGGGTCCCCCCGTATCAATGGAGGAAGCACCCACACTAATGAATCCCAAGCCCTTTGGACATATTAGAGTCCTGCTATTTAAAACTGCCCAAGGATGAATCCTTGTCTAGCTGATTTCAGAACCTACTTAAACATGTTGTTATTCTGTTCCTATCTCAAATACCTCCTTGGATTTTATCCCATACTGTGTAGCTAGGATTGATTGCTCTGCTGTCAGGGATCAGCCACATCTGTCATAATCAATCTCATATAATAATGCAGTCATGCACAATACCCTGGAGCATGACCAGAGTTTTATAAAGTACATTATTCACTCAACAAACATTTGCTGAGTGCCTAGATCATGCAAGGAATTATGCTAGGTAGTGAACAGGGTACAAAGACAAATGAAATGTAGTTTCTTCCTTCAAGATTAAAGCTTTGCAGGGTAGAGTAAGATATGTACAAATAACTACTATAGCACAGATTGTGTTAAGTGAATAAGAGAGTATGGCAATATACTACGAGAGATGATGATGATGATTATAACATTTCTATAGTACTTTAAGGTTTGTAAAGTGATTTACATATATTTCCTCATATCATCCTCACAACAACCCTGTGAGGAAGGTTTTATTATTATCTCCATTTTACAGATCAGGAAATTGAGACTGAGAGAGGCTAAGTGACTTGTCCAGGGTCACACAGCTAAAAAGTGTGTCTAGGATAGGATTCAAACTCGGGTCTTCCTGATTTTAAGTCCTGAGTGTATGTGAGAGAAAGGGGGGGGAAGGAAGAGGAGAAAGAGAGAGAAAAAAAAGAGGAAGAGAGAGGTGAAGAAGCAGGGAGAGTTCTCTGAGTTGGAGGAATAAGAAAGCCTTCATGGAGGAAGTAGCCTCTGAGCTGAGCTTTGAAGAACAGGTAAAATTTTAAAAGGTAGAAATGGGGAGAGAGTATTACAGGCCTAGAGAATAATAGCATAGGAAAGGGAACAGAGTCAGGAAATCAAAGGGGATTTAGGAAATGTGAAGTAATCTGGTTTAGCCAGAGCTTATAGTCCACAAAGTGGGGTTTTATGAGATAAATCTAGAAAGGTAGGCTGGAGCCAAATTGTGGAAGGCCTCAAATGTCAGGTTAAGGCATATAGACTTTATTTGGTGATTAATGCCATGGTTGGTAATAATAATGAAGAGAAGGAAGAGAAAGGAAAAGAGGAGGAGAACAACAATGAGCTGGAGAAGGAGAAGAAGAAGGGGAAGATGAAGAGGAAGAAGAAGAAGAAGAAGCTGACATTTATGAACAATTTTAAGGTTTGCAAAGTAATTTGCGTACATTATCTCAATTAATTCTCACAATTGTTTGAGTTAAATACTTCAGGTATTTTCCCCTGTTTTACAGATGAGAAACTAAGTTAACTATCAGAGTTCTGTATTAGTAAAAATTAATCTGCCAGTGGTGTTAGGAGCAGATTGAAAGAGGGAGAGATTATAAGCATTATATGATTATTTCAATAATCTATTAATATAATTATCAATGCAAAAGGGGTTGAATTAGAATAGTAACTAGAGACATGTGTCCCAGACCAGGCTACTATACTATATCACACTACCTCTCTCCATGGATCAATAAGAGATGAATAAAAGGATTCCTAAATAGCAGTGAAGAACTACCTGGGAATGCACAAGAGCATGAATTTATAAGATATACATACAACCAGTAGATTCAGGGCATAAGAGTAAAGAATAACAAGTCTCCACCTTGGTTTTCTAATCTGGAGTCTTGATAAATCTCAAAGAACATGGTTCTTTGTGGATTTTTTTTGAGTTCAAAAGATCATTTTAATTTATTTTAGTTAAAAAATTCTGGAATTTCTGAGTGAAACAAAACAAATCACAGGTTTGGGAAACCAGGTTTCACTGACTTAAATGGTATAAACAACCAAAGGCAGGAATCTTCATTGACCATAGAAAAATCCTACAGGTTAAATCCAGTTCAATGGCTTTGTAACCCTTCTGGGTTTATTAATGCTAAACACAAGCATAATTAATAGTCAGTATCTGAGAGTTTGTTTTTGGTTTTGGGGTTTTTTTTGTCATTCTCAACCTCTAGCTCAAAATATTTTAATATCTCTTATTTTCTTCAACAAGGCTAAATGAGGCATTACAAATTTTTACTTTATTCCTGATAAGTTTTTTAAAAAAGAAATCCCAAAAGGCTATAAATATTCAAATTTAATTTTGTAAGAATTGTAATCACTTGGAAAAAAAGAAACTAATTACAAAAGCTGTCACTGATATTTTTGGTGAGCAAAACTGAGAGAAATAGGATCTGTGGAAGCCTACATATGAGTGAATTTAGGAGAGAATTGAATGACTTGCTCTAAGGAAGAAGCATATTTAGATCCATAGCAACTTCCCACTCCAGAGTCCAAACTTGGAAAACATCAAGGCAAGAAATATAAATTAGGTTTTGGAGTGATTTTATCTTTTTAATCATCCACCACCAAAAGTAAAAATTGGATACTGGACAAATATAATGTCACCTGGTACGTTCTCTCTTGGACAGCCAAAGGCTGTTCCCTTTCATTCTCCAATTTTCATTGTATTCTGCTCAAATCGCTTCATTCATTCACTCATAGCCCTGAAATAGACCTACCTCATCCCTGGAGAATCCCAAAATACAGGGATAATTCAGCACCCTGGACATCTGCCTAGGCTCACCCTAATTTGTTTACATCCCCTAGGACTGAGCAAAAATAAAACCAAGCTAGGGAGGGGAGATCAAATTCACCCTGACATACAAGAGAATTGGGTTAGTAAGCCCTAAGCTCAAATGCCACCTTAGATACTTACTAGCTGTGTAACTCTGAGCAACCTATTTGTCAGTTTCCTCATTTGTAAAATGGGGTCAATAATAGCACTTATCTCACAGGATTGTTGTGAAAGACTTTGCAAGCCTTAACACACTATATAAATGCTAGCTATTATTAAATGAAAATACTATGTCTGAAAGCCAAGGGTAGGTAACCTGTACAAACAAGGCAAATTACCATGATAATAACATACCAGTAGATAAAAGTTTCTAGAAATGGGAGATCACAGCTTTTGGCCTCTACCTTCTCCCCTTTGTATATAAAAGGTACAATTTTACCTCAAAGAGTCATAATTAGGCTGGGTTACTGAGAGTATGTCCCTAGCATGTGGAAATTCAGAGAGTACCAACAGTATTTACTATCTTTTAGCACTGACTTACTAACAACTAAACTTAATACCTTGTAATGGGTTTTTCTCCCTTAGTGGCTAAAAATCACATTAACTCCTCCCCACCCACTCTTGGTCAACTGAGGACCTCTTGACCCATTTTGTGCCACTTGCTCCAGGTGGAAAAATTACTAGTTCCTCCCAGAATTATAACCATAGCTCTTTAGGAGAGTTCAAGCTTGACTGTTACATCACTTTGCCTCACATGATATACCACAATTAACCCACATCCTAATAAAAATATACAATTACATGGGACTGGCAAATGGAGACTATGGCAGTAAAGTCACATTATTGTATAGTATGTGGTACCTAAATTTTATCTTTTCCGTTCTAAGGCAGTTTAGCTATACCCACATATATAGCATTGTACTCTGTGTCATCAGAAATCTTCCAATCAGGAAACTGAGACTCTTAATGATCATTACTTTGTTCAGTAGGCTTCTTAATGCTCCTCACTTCATCTCTGGCCTCTGTGCCTTGCCCTTGCTTATTCCTCATATCTGGAATGCACTACTTCCTCACCTCCATCTTTCAAAATCTTTACATTCCTATAAGGTTCAACTCATCCCACCTTCTACTGGAAGTCTTTCCTGATCTCCCCACTCCCATTGCCACCAAGGCTAATGCCTACCAGTCCAAATTGCTTTGCCCCTATCTATGTGTCAAAATTGTCTTTATCTAGTTAGACTGTAAGCTTTTTGAAGCAATTTCTCAGTTTTGTGTTTGTATTACCAGCACCTCACATGTTACCTTGCACAGGGTAGAGACAAAATAATAAATGTGTACTGATTGATTAACTGAAATGAATGCATGAAATTTAGTGCATTTTCTATTGGACATCACTAAGTGTTCTTTTCCTGGAAAGAAAGAGTTAAAAATTACTGCTGTAGGTAGTAATTTATAACAGAAGAGACTTGAAGATTGCAGTGAATGAAGCCCTTTGTATTGGTAGGATAATAAGTTTTCGGTTCTTAGTTCTTGGTAACAGTACACAGCATGTAATGATTTTTTTTTTCCTTTTTAAAATTGTGCCTAGAGAACTAGAAATGAGATTTAAATGCCACTACAATTCAGAGATAACCAGCTGAAGAAATACACTGCTAATTCAATAGCTATGTCTTTGCAACAAATGCCAGAAGAAACATATTACTACTACACATGAGAGGCCAACAAATCACAGTAGCAAAGATAAGCTAGAATGAAGAATAAAAACTAGAGAGAGTAGGTCTTTTGAGATCAAATATCACAGTCTGTTACTAATTACATTATTCATTGATGACAATTCCTCAATCAATTTTAAGGGAAGTTTTTTTTTCCTATTTCTCTAGTCAGTTGAACTGAACCCAGATACCTATCAAAGAAAATAAAATTTTAAAAAATCTGGAAATAGAGAGCTAAAAATCTCACACACACATACACGTGTGTGTATATATTAACATACATATGCATGTATATAATCAATATCCTTATTTTATGTAGCCTAAATAAAATACACACACATATATATACACACACAAACACATACATATGTGTGTATGTGTAGGGGGCATACACTGAAGTAATTCAGCAGTACCATCTTCAAGATTCATGCTTTGCCATATTTTTGGGTCAAACTGAATTATGAGGTTTTTCCAATACTTCTGTTATTTTTGACCCTTTGTACAGCATTCAGAGCAAAATCTGGGTTATTTAATTAACTAGTTTCACTTAGCTTTGCTGAGCATAACATGAACCTGACAAGGTCTTAGCAAATGTTGCACACAAGGGTACATACAGAGACCTATCTATATAGTTAAATATAGATTAAATCCCCAGAATCCCTTTACCCCTTGTCCTATTCCAGCTCAGGTCTTGCCAAATATCAACCCTGGATTACTCTTCCCATCTGCCTCCTCCTTTCTTGCTCATATGTGACTGATGAAAGTCACACAACTGTACAGACTGGATCCACTACAAAATTATTCCATCTAATGCCTGCTGGGCCCTCACTACAGAAGGACAATCATTTTATTCCACCAGAATTGATTCTCTATTGTACTCCCAACAAGGCTGTTTTGAAGCTCTTCTCTTCAATCCTCCCATGCCAATCTCTCCCCATACTATCTCACCTCATACTTTGCTCAGAAAAATAGAAGCTATTTGCCACGAATTACTACCTCTCCCCCTTTCTACATCTCAAAAACCCTTGACATTATCTCCCATTATTTTTTCATTTGCTCTAGTTTCTGATGAAGATGTAAACCTTCTCATTAAGGCCAGCCCCCTTAATACTGACCACTGCTCTCTCCTCTGACAGGTTGCTACCAAAACTATCCTCTTTTTATCTTTAAATATTATATTTAGTTCACTAAAAAACCCAGAATTTTTAAGACAAACTGCTAACTATACCTTCCCATTCTTGTGAAGTTGGTTTTTTGTTTTTGTTTTTGGTTTTGGTTTTGTTTTTGTTTTTTGGTGAGGCAATTGGGGTTAAGTGACTTGCCCAAGGTCACACAGCTAGTATGTGTCAAGTGTTTGGTCTGAGGCTGGATTTGAACTCAGGTCCTCCTGACTTCAGGGCTGGTCCTCTATCCACTGTGCCACCTAGCTGCCCCATGTTGTTTTTTTTTAACTCAAGAATATTTTACATTTATCTTTATTGAATTGCAGTAGACTACAAGATCAATATGAGGCAGCAGTATGCTATTACAGCCATAAAGAGCTAATGTAATTTGGAGCTGCATTAAAAGTGGCATAGCTTCCAGCAATAAGGAGATGATAGTCCCTCTGTGACTCTGGTCAAACTACATCTGAAGTATGTGTTCAGTTCTGAATGTCACAGTTTAAAAAGGTTGTCGACAAGCAAGAAGGCAGCCAGGGGAGGGCTGCCAAACTGGTAGAAGGCCTTGAGTCTAGATCATATGAGAACTGATTGAAAGAACTGGAGATGTTTAATCTAGAAAAGACTCGGGGGAAACATCATACTGTCTTCAAGATCTGAAAGAGTGTCATGTGGAAAGACTTAATAAACTTTGTTCTGTGTGGCCCTGCAGGATAGAACCATAAGCAAAAGGTGGAAGCTGCAAAGATATCTGCTGTCAAGAAAAACTTCATGACAATTAGAGTTGTCCAAAATGGAGCTATCTGGTGGGTTCATTCACATTTGAGGTCATCAAGCAGTCTTCATGACCACTCATCTCTCATAATGGGGATTCCTTTTGGGTGTCAGTTGCAATAGATAGCTGCTGAGGTCCTTTCTAATTTTGTGATTCTCTAATTCCAAGAATTTATGACTAAATGGAAGGATGTTTTATAGCATCTCCTTGGAGAGGTATATTTGACAGTATTGGTCATATCATACATCCAAATGCAATAAGAAACATCATTTCTTAGAACTTTTGGTCATCTGGCAATCGCAGTGCTCCCAATAAATTTTTCCTTAAAAAAAAAGACTGCCATGAAAATTATTGCACTTTTCGTGCCATCAAGTTGTACAGTAGGAAGAGGCAGAGAAATTCTATGGAGAATTTGTTAAAACCTTCCGAACTAAATTAACATATACTTTGATATTTGGTGACTTTAATACAAAGTTAGAATAGATAAGGATGTAGAAAAACATTGGAATAATGATTCAGTGCAAAAAATAAGATGGCTACAAAATTGTAGACACCTGTACAATACTAAAATTTTCTTTGAGGAAAAAGGGAAGGTATCAAAAATGGTAAATAAAAAGTTATAGCACAAAAAAAATTAAAACTAGTTCCATTTTAACAGACAGAGAACAATGTGTGGGATTCATTACTGATTTGGTGGACTCTATATGGACAGACCAACAACTTAATAGAGAGTAGAGGGAATAGGAATGGCCCTAAAGCAAACAACATTCAAAAAGCAGCTGTATTAGATCAATTATACGTAGAGGAATTTTATGCTAGAAGGAAAAAAGAAAATGTAAGGACATTGAAGAATCAATTCTCAAAGTCTTTGAAGATGGGAAAGATATTGACATTACAAGACTAAAAAAAATTGGAAGAATACAAAAAAGAAAAGAAGGAAATGTGCATTTATTACGTTTTTACTATGCTAGGCATTGTGCTAAATGCTGGGAATACAATTATAGGTAAAAAGAAAGACAATCCCTGACTTCAAGGAGCTCACACTCTTAATAAGGGAAGATAACACATAAAAGGGAGATGAAAAGGGCAGAGAGTGAAGGGGAAGAAGGAAGAAAGTATTCAGTACAGGAGCATGGTTTTGAATTCCAGAAAGTCATGAAAAGGGCTGAGAGGCAAATGAAGGTAGCTCAGACACAAAATGGAGGCTCCAGGAGGAACTCAGCAATGGGAAAAGGTCAGGGGGAAGGGAGGGAAGGAGGAACAGGCTCTTATAGAGGAATATAACAGGGTAGCAGACTGCAGTAATGGTAGGCTATTCTAAGACAGGGATATGCTGAAGGAAGTTGAGGAAACATAGTTTTGAAGCCCAGAAAATAAGAAGATAGGGTATGTAATTGAAAAAGCTATACCCTAAACTTTTTAAACCCAAGCTTTGGATGCTGAAATATGAGTTATGGGTAGATTAGATAATAATTTTATGGGATATTTTAATTAATATAGAGTATTGCCATAATTATGAGATCAAAAGCATCTCAAATCACCTTAGTCAGCAAAGAACTTACAAAGAAGAGAAATATGGGAATTATATAAATTATATATATGTAATATAAATTATTCTGTATAATTTCTGAGGATAGTGGAAGAAAATGAAAAGTATTGTCTCATAAATAGAAGGGAGTAGCAAAGGGAAAAATCAGTTTAAAGAAAGTTTGGCAAGAGACACGAAACCATGCCTAGTTGGAAGGCAGATAACAAACAGAAAATAATGTGTAGGAAATATCAGAACCAAAATATGAACCCAGGTCCTCTGATCTAGATCAAGCATTCTTACCAATAAATAATGCTATATTTTCTATGAGACTGATAAGCAAGTAGAGTAAAATATAAGCTATATCTATACATATGTGTATGTATAGATATAGCTTATATTTCACAACATACATAAATGTACTCTTTTATATCGTTCATATTTTACAATATGTGAAGTGTGTGTGTGTGTGTGTGTGTGTGTGTGTGTGTGTGTGTGTGTGTG
>NW_020947390.1:9715493-9762519 GCF_900497805.2 Vombatus ursinus
GTGTGTGTGTGTGTGTGTGTGTGTGTGTGTGTGTGTGTGTGTGTGTGTTAGTCAGCTAAGTAGTGCAGTGAATAGAGCTCTAGGCCTGGAGTCAGGAAGATTTCCCTTCCCGAGTTCAAATCTGGCCCCAGACACTTAACTAGTTGTGTGACTACAGGCAACCCTGTTGGCCTCAATTCCTCATCTGTAAAATGAACTGGAGAAGGAAATGACAAACTGCTCAGTCAGATACAACTAAAAAATGACTGAACAACAATATGTGTGCACGTGTATATATAATTTTCAACCAGACCTGTCACTTAATCAATTCAAAGAGCTCCCAGCATGGACAGCATGGAATTTCCTCTACCACTACAGATTGGCACCTTCTCTGCCTTTTATAGTTTAGTTACTCAAGGGCACTGAGATCTTAAGTGACATGCTCAGCATACTATCTATCTATCTATCTGTATTTATGTATGTATATGTATACATGTGTGATATATATGTGTGTATATATAAAAATATATGTATGTATAAAAATGTGTGTATGTGTATGTGTGTGTGTGTGTATGTGTGTATATCAGGGGGGAAACTTTCATCCGGGTCTTCCTGACTTCATGGCCGGCTTTCTATCTACTCTGCTACTCTGCCTCTCATATGTTTCCCTAGTAATTTTTTTTAAAAAATCATTAATGGCTGATGCTTAGAATCTCTGTTTGCAAATGTAGCTTGAAAGATTCATTTCTAGAATACCAAACAGCAGCTGCTTCTGGATGAGGGGTTCAGTAACAATAGTTTCTGAAGCCTCTTCCAACTCTTACATTCTGCTATTCTATCACACTCATGCTAGCTGTTCTGAGTCCACATTCATGGAGCCACCAAATTTTGCAGTGAAAAGGGGTGTCTCCACTATGACATTCATAAAAGGTAATAAAACAATCTTTGCTTGAAGCCCTCCAACAGGAGAAACCTACAAACTCTTAAGGCTGCCAATTCATTCCACTTTTGGACAATTCCTACTGTTAAAAAAAAACCAAACATCTTTTTTCCTAACATTAAACTTTAAATTGCCTCTTGGCAACTTCCACCAACTGTTTATACAAAATCTAAACTCTCTCCCACAATAACCACCTTTCAAATACTTGAAGAGAGCTATTATGTCCCCTCTGAGCCATCTCTTCTCCAGGCTAATATTTTCAATTCCTTCCAGTGAGCTTCCTGGACTCAAGGCCCTTCATCATCCTGGCTGCTCTCCAATGTATCAATGTCCTTCTTAAACAGTGGTGCTCAGAACTTAAAATCACACTCTAGATGTGGGTAGGCCAAAGCAGAGGAAAATGATGCGCTTAGCTTTCCTTGCCAGTCTCAGCTCATTCTGAGCTTTAGCCCTCAGCTGGGTCATTGTCTTGAACTTATCTTCTGTTATCTGCCCTGCTGCCATCTCCTGCCTATACCAGTGGTAAAAAGAGCAGTAGATCTGGAGTCATGATACTGCTTTAATAACCTAGTTCTACTGCTAGTTAGCCTATGTGGCTTTGGCCAAATTACTTCCCTTCTCTTGGCTTTAGTTTTTTTCATCTAGAAAATGCATAGGTGACCTCTGCATTACCTTCCCTCTTCCTTGTGAGTAGGGGAAAGAAGGTTATGTCCAGACTTAGACACATTACAAGGGAGGAAGCTCCAGAATAGGCCTGAGTACCTAAGTTGCGGTATAGATAAAATTTCAAAGGAGAGGTCCCCAACCTATAAAGCATATGAAATTATAAGCCACTAGAGGCTGGAGAGGGCTGATGGGCAGTAGTAGCTCCTTGCCATTCAGGCAACTAGAATGCAAAAGATTCTTTGTTTCATATATAACAGAGGCCTTGCAGTAGTAAAGTTGTGTTTAACAATCTTGCAGACATATTAAACCATCCAATGCAGGGACACAGTGCCTCCTCAGACCTAGCAGAGAGTCTTCTATACTGTAGAGGTTATGTTAGTCATCATTGTGAGTTTACCTAAATCAACATTAGGGGTAAAGGGAGAACATGGGGAGGTTTGTACTAGCTAGGACAGACAAAAGACTATCACAATATGTACCATTGCTCTGTATAGAACAACTATATCATTATAAGCTAAATAAACCTATTCTTTTAAATCTCTCATTTGTTCTGGGTTCATCATTTCCACTATCCTAATATTTGGTTTTAATTTGGCCTCCTAGTAGAATTGCCTTTGCCACATGTGTTCTGTCCATGTGTGTCTCACTATCATTTTGCTCTAAGTTTGTGCCTACTCTTCCTATGAATATTGCATATATTTGTGAGAGGATGTGTCCCAGGTTTATGGGAAAGTGTTTTGTAGCAACTGTTCTTACTATTCCATTTGAGTAAATATCTTTTCTGAAAATGAATTTGTGTACTGGAATTACAGTAAAGTGAAAGCACACTAGTTGGGGTTCATAAGCTATATTATTAGCAGTATAGTCCCATTTAAAAGTATCTAAGAACCTGTGAAAGTAGTGACTGACCTCAAAGGATTCAACCTACCAAACTGTGAGTATTGAGCTGAGCAATAATCCACTAATACACTAATGCCCCACCCTCCACTATGAATCTTTGTATCTCCCAGCTAAATATTCTCAGTGCATCCAAATAATCTTCATATGAATATGAACTCAAGGTCTTTTACCATTCTAGTTGCCTTTCTCTGGCAACTCACTAGATACCAATGTCTTTCCTAAATCTAGTATCTAGAACTGAACACAGTACTATAGATGTAGCCTCACCAGGACAGAACACTGAAAACTCACCTCCTTATACATGGAACCTATGCTTCTCTTGATGCAGCCTGAGAACTCATGAGTTTTTATGGGTTTTGTATCATGCTCTTGACTCACACTGAACTTATATCACTTTCCTCCTCTCCTCTTTACTGTTCCTTCCCTCTGATCTCTGGAGAAGAGGTTCCCTCTTCATTATCCAAGCTAAGCCTTCTTTCTGGACCCTCATCCCCAACCCCAGATGTATCCTCAACTTTCTCCCTGTCTCTGTCTCTTTCTCTGTCTCTCTCTGTCTCTCATCCTTTTTGAATCTTTCTGTTCTGTTGGAGTTTTTCTCTCAGTCTACAAATACATTCAGGTCTTCCCCCTAAAAACATCTTCCCTCAACCCTGCTATCAATTGAAACTACCATATTATCTGTCTCCTACCGTCCATTGTCAAACTTCTAGAAAAATGGTCTATACTCACTGACTCCACTCACTTATTTATCTTCTTGAAATCTTGCTTCCATCCCCCCAATATATTAAAGTAGCTTCCTCCCAGCCCACTAATAAATAACTCAATTTTTTTCTCTCCTCATTGTCTTTGACTTCTCTGTAGTATTTGACAATGTTGATCATACCCTTATTTTGGATTGGTTCCTCTCCCTCAGGTCTTTCCCTCAGATTCCAAACTGTCATGGTTTTCCTCCTATCTCCCAAACCACACAGAATCAGAGATGCACAGAATATCAGAGATAGAAGGAAGGAAATAGCCTTTATGTAAAACACAAGGAAAACATGCCTTATAAAAATTTGTCAAAGGCATGGCTAATGGTGCCATGAATAATGAATACACTTGGGTAAAAATGGGTTTATAAAATGCCACTTTGTCTTTTCGTGTCTGGACCAGTACTCACTGAGCATCATTATATGCACTAGGGGTTTTGTGAAATGAATTGGCAGCATCTAGTCTTTTCCAAACAAATTATCATTACAATTACTGCTACAATTTGCACTAATTGGTGTCCTTGTTGGCAATTTCAGTGAAGCTACTAATGTCTGAACACAACTAAGGCCATGTTTATGTATCAACAACAAACAAATTGAACTGAAAATTTTGGCCAACCCAGATATCTATATAACAAGGAAGGACATTTTTATCCATTTATCAATCAATTGATCAACATTTATTAAGTACCTATGCTATCCCAGAAATTCTGCTGGACCCTGGAAAATACACATACAAAGGGGTGACACAGTTTCTGCCCTCAAGGAGCTTACATTCTACTAGGGAGACATAACACGTTCACAGATAAGTAAATACAAGATATGTTCAAAATATATACAAAGTGATGAGAAGATTCCAAGGTTAAGGTTTCAGATACAGTAATATAGAGGTTCCAAGAGTAAGAAATAAAAATATTCCAACAAGAGTAGAAAAGAAAAATATTCCAGGCAATTCCATGCATTGGGGAGGTCTGGGAGGGAAGACATGGAATTTCATGTCTAAGGAGGCCAGTTTGGATAGATCCTTGAATGCAGGAAGAGAGTCATATGGAACCAGTCTAGAAAAATAGACTGGAATCAAACCACAAAGGACTTTAAATGCCAAAAAAAAAGTTTGTATTTGATCTTAGGGGCAAGAGGGAGCCTCTGAAGTCTCTTGAACAGAGTGACATGGTCAGACTGATAGTTAGGAAGATTCATTTCTTAGCAGATATTCAGAGAATATGTTAAGAATGGGAGAAATGGAAAGCAGAGAACAATTAGGAAACTATTCTTTTTTTAGGCAATTGGGGTTAAGTGACTTGCTCAGGGTCACACAGCTAGTAAGTGTCAAGTGTTTGGTCTGAGGCTGGATTTGAACTCAGGTCCTCCTGACTTCAGGGCCAGTGCTCTATCCACTGTGCCACCTAGCTGCCCCTGATGAGGAGACTATTGCTCTAGTATGGGTGAGAGAAGATTCGGAACTGAGCTAGAGAGGCCATGGTACAAGTCAACAGGAGAAGATAACGCTAGAAATTTTGAGGAAAGAAAATCCATGAGATTTGGCAGCTGGATGGGGGAGTGATTAGTCAGGAACCTAGGATAATGCCTAGATTCTGAATCTGGGTGCCACTTTTGCAACATCAGAGTGATAAAAGAAGCCTAGTTTATTGAATGTGTTGCTCATTTCCACTGTGCTCACATAGCTTGGTTCATGAAGAGCAAGCTCAATATAACAGAGCACATAGTAAAACTGAAATTTTCCAAATAGCAAACAGGTAGTCAAAATGGATAATTAAAGATAATAAATATATATATATATTTTCTATATATGCACATATATCAGAACCATAAATAATTTAGTCTAGAAATCAAATAGCATGAAAATAGCAAAAAGAAAAATCCTCACATCACTTTAAATTATATTGAAAACCTTAGGATTGATAGGACTTAGTGATAGTAGGAATCAAATAAGATAATATAGAAAGCACTATATAAATACTATGATGATGATGATGATGTCCAACTCCCTCATTTTACAGAAAATACTCAATTCCAGGGTCAGATAGGAAGTGAGGAATATCACACCAGAATTCAAAGCCAGGTCCTCTGACTCCAGATGTCTCTGCCCAATCACACAAATTGATTAAAAACCACTTACACCCATTATCAGGCAGCCCAATTCCAAAACCAAGTGGTGATGAGAGTTCCCACTCTTCAACCAGTTTGAACATTTTGCAGACATATTCTTAAACCCAGGCTAAGGGCCTAGAGAACATAGCTCTTTATTTCTAATAAATTATGGTGAAGCATCCAATGCATCAGTTATCAGTATTCACATTGTTCGGATTGATGACTCATTGTCTGGTGTACCATTCATGATATGAATTCCCTCTGCCCCACCTGACCATTAGTAAAAATTGTTGTTCTTGATGAAATAAATTTTTGTTGGTTCAAAACTGCTTGCATATAGCAGGGTCATCTAAAATGCCTATATTATGAATTATTGTTTTGAAGAGTCTGCATTCATATCCGTCTTTTTAACTCAATTCATGTTTCTTTGTCACTGATGCAGCTCTATCAGGATTTTTTTTTTGCTTGAGTAGTATAAATGCTATTTGGCAAATCTGAACCTCTTCAAAGGGCAGTCCTTTTTGCTGCCTATGAATTTGATAATTTATTTTCATTCATTAATGAATTTGTTCACTCAAAAACAATTTATAAATCAATCAATAAGCATTTATTAAGTGCTTATTTGTGGCAGGTACTGTGGATACAAAGAAAGGCAAGAGCATTTCCTTCCTTCCAAAATGCAAATAATTATGTACATACTACATATATGTGTATTCAATATACATATATACATGTGTATACATGTATACATGTGGGGAGAGAAAGAAAGAAAAAAAGGAAGGAAGAAAAAAAGAAAAAAGAAAAGAGAAGTAATTTGAGGGAGATGGCAGTAGTAGTAAAGATTACTAGGAAAGATCTATTGCAAAAACTGAGACCTGAGCTGTCTTGAAGGAAACCAAGAAATTCCAGAGGGAGAGATAAGGAAAAAGAGCATTCTAGGTATGGGAGACACCATGAAAAGATATGAAAAGACACAGTTTAGAGATGGAGGGTTATGTCCTAAGAACAGCAGGAAGGCCATTGTTAATGGATTATAGCAGACATGGAAAGGAGATAGGAAGAGGCCAGTTTGTGAAGAGATTTAAAAGCCAAATAGAGAACTTTATATTTGATCCTAGAGGTATTCTCTAATCCACTAAGGTTTATAATTTGGGTCAGGGGGGAGGTATGACATGGTCATACCTTTATTTTAGGAAGGTTACTTTGACAGTTGAGTAGAGGATGTATTATAATGGGGAGATCTGAAGCAAGGAGACCATTCATAAGGTGATTGTAATGGTCCAGACATGAAATAATGAGGGTCTATACCAGGATTGCAGTTGTGTGAGTAGAGAAAAGGGAATATTATAGCAGAGATATTGATGAAGGTAGAAACAAGATTTTGCAACAGATAAATATGGTGAGTGTGAGAGATTAGTCAAGAATGACACTGAGGTTGCAAACCTGGGTAAGATGGTGATACCATTGAGATTAATAGGAAAGTTTGGGAGACAGGAAGATTTTGAGCCAAAAATGAGGGTTGGATAGATGCCCACTGAGTTCCCATCTTGTTCTAGGACTGTGACCCCTTAAATGCAAACTACACTGTCTCTTTGGATGATCTCATATGCTTCTGTGGACTTATCATCTCTGTGCAGATGACTCCTAGATCTACATATCATGTCTCAGTTTTTCTCTTGATAATCTGGTCTCACATCACCAACTACTTAATGCAGGGGTAGGGAACCTGCAGCCTCAAGGCCAGATGTGGCATTCTAGGTCCTCGGGTGGAGTTTTTTGACTGAGTCCAAGCTTTACAGAACCAAATTCTATTATTAAGGGGATTTGTTCTGTGAAGTTTGGATTCAGTCAAAGGACTGCACTTGAGGACCTAGAGGGCCACATTTGGCCTCGAGCCTACAGGTGTCCCACCCCTGACCTAGTGGATGTCCTAAAAGTGCTTAAAACTGACCTTGTCCAAAATAGAATTAATTTATTATCTTTTTCCAAAAACCTGTTCTTCCTCTTCTTCCTCCTCTTTCTTCTCTTCCCCTCCTTAACCCCATCCTTCTTGTCCCATCCTTCTCAAAGGAAAGCTATTGCAGAAGATGCAAAATATAAATATTACAGTCTACAATGCAAATGAAAATTATGCTGAGACTTGGGAGCTGGATCATATAGAACCTATTTGTGTATTCGCAAGAGAGTAATAGATTTAAGGTATTTAAAATGCCAAGTTATTATATGGAGTGGCTATTGTATTCATTTTAAGAAAGTTCAAAACTAGAGGCTAAACTACTTTATGCTTTTCCTTGAATATGAAGAACTCACAGATTTGATCTTCTCCAGGGTATGACTTCATAATCTGAGAGAGATATGCAGAATCACACTGAAGTCTCTAAGAAAACATCAAACACCTTGCTTTCATTTAAGTGAAGAGTCAATACGTAGCAGTATAGGCCAGTCACTGAAAATGCCCCTTTCTGCATACAAAAGACTACATAACTATTTATGTGGGCCCAAGTACAATGTGACAGAGAGAGAGAGAGAGAGAGAGAGAAGTAACTATAAAGAGGATAAAAAATTTAAAGAACCAGAAAGTAAATTTTTGAAATGAAATTCAATGGATGTCTGTTTATACTGCTTGACTAGACAGCAACATTTTCTACTCACCAATATCTTTTTTATATGCATCTTTTTGCGCTTGGAATTATGCTAAAAACTTAAAGAACATCAGAAATAAAAAGGCAAATATAAAAATAGAAACACAATCTTTTTTGCATTTCAAAGCAGCAAGATTCTATTCTATTTTATTCAGCCTGTTCTTGTAACATTTGGGCTTTATCATTTGCCATATACTAGGCTGACCCAATGCATTTTCATTAGACAGACAAAAATGCTTCTAAAAGCCAGACATACTGTATTGAATAAGTTTTGCTCAGATAGAGCAATCAGTATTATATCATCCATTTTATTTTTCTACATTTTCCCCCTCAGCAAATAGCTGAACTGCTTTAAAATCCTACTTTGTGGAGAGCTCTACTGTCCATCAAACAGGGCCAGTCATTGACAGTAATCTTGACTTTTGTCCCGCCACTGGACTTCAATGATTCAGGAAAAGAGAGTTTGGTTTATGACTTTGTGCAGTTCTGCTTCACTTAAATCCAGTTCACACACAAGTCAAGATATCACCAATAATGTCATGGGTCCTCTTTGAAAACAAAGGATGAACAATAACAACTAAACAGAGCTTGTTAAGAGATATCATTTATGTTCTGGGCAGCCAGGAGCTTCAGTGGATAGCGTGTTGGGCCTAAACTTAGGAAGACTCATCTTTCTGAGATCAAATCTGGCCTCAGACACTTATTAGCTGTGTGGCCCTGGGCAAGTCACTTCACCCTGTTTGCCTCAGTTTTCTCATCTGTAAAATGAGCTGGAAAAAGGAAATGGCAAACCACTCTAGTATCTCCCAAGTGAACTCCAAATGGCATCAAGAAGAGTCAGACCAGACCAAGCAACAACATCTAGGTTCCATCACCTACCTGAGAGTACCTCTTTCTAACCACTGGGAGAAATGGTTATTTCTCTCTATATTAATAACCTATTATTGAATTAGGACTAAAGTTTTTCCTCCTTTCTACTTCCTCATTCAGAAATCAGTCCCTCTAGGTTATTCAGGCAACCTTTGAAGTACAGTGTTTATAATGAGAGGGAAAACTCAAATTTGTTCAAAAGATTAGGAAATTTTAGGTGAATTGATGGATTCCGGCCCATTGTGTTTTCCTCAGACAGGTTTGGGTAAAAGTGGATTCCTGCTTTTGTCTAGATTACCCTAGACGGGTGATGTGGGTTTAGGTTAATTGATGGATTCCAGCCCATTGTGTTTTCCTCAGACAGGTTTGGGTAAAAGTGGATTCCCACTTTTGTCTAGATTACCCTAGATGGGTGACATGGGTATAAATAAGTCTCTTTGACCGAGACTGATCAGAGTCATGTCCCACAGACCCTCATTAGAATAAACCCCCATCTCATTATAATAACCATTTTCTCATTACTTGTTAACCAATCAGAGTTGATTCCCACCCTCAGGAAACACCCACTCTTCCAAAGCAAATAAGCATTGAGTGGGTTCCATGAGGGGTCTTTGGTATTTGAGAGTGTCACTGACCCTGTTTGTTAATTATCTGCTAGCATGATTAATAAAATGATTAATTACCCAGAAACTATGTTTCTCAAACTTTTTTATATGTCACAGAACAAGCTATGAAGACAGCATGATTCAAAAACATTCTCACTTCCCTGCCCTTTGGAATCACAAAGATGAAAAAAAACAGTGCTGATATAGACATAATTTTAAGTAACTGCTTGTAGCCATCACTTTCTCTTCTCTCACTTTCAGCTCTCTGAAATCTGGCTTCCAAACTCATCCAAACTGCCCTCTCCATGGTTAACCAGAGATCTCTGAATTGCCAGATCTTAGGATCTTTTCTCAATCCTCATCCTTCTTGACCTTTTCTCAACAATTCATATTGTGGACCACCCTCTTTTCCTTGATACTCTCTCCTCTATGTGTTTTCATGACACTATGTTCTCCTCATCTCTTCACACATGTGTGATCACTCCTCCTCTGTCTCCTTTGCTGAATCATCAACATCCATTTCATACTCACTAAAGTTGGGCTCTGTCTTTGGTCCGCTCTCTTTTTTATCTCTATTTTCTCATTTGATGACTTCACTAGATAATAGTAATTCAGTTATCATGGTAATGATTTCCAGATCTTATAGATTCGGACTAGTGTCTCCTCTCAGCTCCTCCCCCAGATCACCAGCTACCTATGAGATATTTTGAACTAAAGAGGCCATAGGCACCTTGAAGTTAACATGTACAAAAGGTATTATGTTTCTATCTAAACCCACTCCTCTTCCAAATTTCCCTATTATGGTGAAAGACATTGCAATTTTTCTGGTTGTCCAGATTTGTAACCTCAGAGCCATCTTCTCCTCACTCTCAATCATCCCATCTCTATAATTGATCTCTAAAGTTTTTCTATCACCATTATATCTCTCACCCCATTCTCTCTACTCATGCAGTTTAGTCAGGCCTTCATCATCTCTCTCCAGGACTATAACAATAGTTTCCTAATTATTCTCTCTGCCTCAAATCTCTCCCCATTCTGACCCAAAATTGTTGTTTTTTTTTCCCTAAAAAGCAGGTCTGACCATGATTCTCCACTATTCAATAAACTTCAATGACTCCACATTACCACTAAGATCAATTATAAACTTCTTTTTACATCACTTAAAATTCTTCACGAGCTTTTCCCTTCCTGCCTTTGGCAATTAGGTGGTATCATGGATAGAGTGCTGGACCTGGAATCAGATAGACCTGAATTCAAATCCTGCCTCAGACATTTACTAGTTATGTAACCTTGGGCAAGTCACTTAATTTATGTTTGCCTCAGTTTCCTCATCTGTAAAATAAGATTAATACTAGCACCTACCTCCCTGGGCTGTTGTGAGGATCAAATGAGATCATATTTGTAAAGTGTTTCATAAAACTTCAAGCACTGTATAAACATTACCTACTATTATTACCTTAACAATCTTACCCATTATTCCCCTTCATGTTCTCTATGCTCCAGTTATACTGTTCTACTTGATTTGAAAACCACGCTCCATCTCCTGCCTAACCCGAATGCCTGTACTTTCCTAGGATACCACATATATGTACACACACATCCACATAAGCATACATATACATATATTCCTCACATATATGTATGTATGTCTTTCATATATGTATGTGCATGTTGGTTTCCATGTTTGTTATATATGTACATGTATAAATATATGTATATATTGGTTTCCCCATGAGAATGTAAGCTCTTTAAAAGGATTTTTTTTCTACAAATCCCTCCTGGAATTTGTAGTTTTCCCAGTTTTGAAAGAGAAGAAACTAACCTAGATCATCCCTAGGAGAGAGAGGAAGAGGTTTTTCACTAATAACAACAGCAAGAGTTTGGGAGGGAGGGAACTCTTGAGGAGAATGAAGAGATAAAAAGGGAGGGGTAGCAGCCTTCCCAAGGTACCAGTCAGTGTCTGCCACATCTATAGTTCCCTTCTTTAAGACCATGACACATGAGCTCTATCTAAATGGGTAGCCTGGGAGGTCCATGTAACCATGTGTGTTTTATCTTGGACACTCACCCCAGTGGCAGGAGTGCTGAAAGAAACAAGCCAGAAGAGAGAAAAAAAGAAGAATGGAAAGGCCTTTCCCTGTCCCCGACTAACTTCCCTTTGGATTTTTCTTAAATTTAGTCAATTGAAGAAAGTATTTGCTGAATTTAATATTGTTTTTCATAAACACTTGTGGACAACCTTGTCCTTACTTTGCTGAATGATCCCTGGTTGGCAGCATTGGTGACCACATGGAATCACACAGATGAGAAGGATCTTTCCTAGTGTAAGGTTGAAAGTTCAACCTCTACCCCATTGTCATAAAGTTATGCTCGCTAAGAGGAGGTATTAGCAGGAGCCATTTCATAACTACCCTTCTAAGTGAAGGATAGCAGTGAATGATGGGCCTATTTTATAAATCTGCCTCACAGATTTGAGCCAAGATTACAAAAGAAAAGCAAAGTATACATAATATAGATTCACAATTTCATGTATAACCCTTTATGTTCTACTATATATGGAAGTGCCCATTTTTGCAGCTATGATAATAGTAGCACAAAATAAATAAATAAAAATAAACATGACTATTCTCACCACTTACTTTTGAAATCAGTACAGGTATACTTTAGGGATATTGCAGGTTCAGTTCCAGACCACCATAATAAACCAGATATTGCAACAAAGCAAGTAACACTACTTTTTTGTTTCCCAATGCATATAAAAAGTTATGTTTATACCATACCATAGTCTGTTAAGTCTGTAATAGTATTATATTTAAAAAATATACATACCTTATTTTAAAAATACTTTATTGCTAAAAAAATGCTAACCATCATCTGAGACTTCATCGAATTGTAATTTTTTCACTGGTGGAGAGTCTTGCCTCAATGTTGATGGCTGCTGACTGATCAGGGTGGTGGTTGCTGAAGGCTGGGATGGCTGTGGCAATTTCTTATAACAAGACAACAATGAAGTTTGTTGAATTGATTGCCTCTTGCTTTCACTTGAAAACTTAGAGGCCATTGTAGGGTTACTGATTGGCTAAATTCCAATATTATTATGTCTCAAGGATTAGGGAGGGCTGAGGAGAGGGAGAGAGATAAGGGAACTGCCTGGCAGTGGAGTAGTCAGCATACTCACAACTTTTTATCAATTAAGTTCACCATCTTATATGAGCACTGTTCATAGCTCCCCAAAACCATTACAATATTAACATCAAAGATTAGTGATCACTGATCACCATAAAATATATAATAATAACGAAAAGTTTGAAATATTGCAAGAATTACCAAAATGTGACACAGACACGTGAGCACATGCTATTGGAAAAATGGCACCAATAGATTTGCCCAAAGTAGGATTGCCACAAACCTTCAATTTGTAAAAAATGCACTATCTGCAAAGCACAATAAACCAAAGTGCAATAAAATGAAGTATGTCTGTAAATGTTTCTGTGTGTAACTAAAGAAATGATCAAATTGAAATTTAAAATCAAGGCTAACAAGTATTCCAAATGTACGCTATAGGGAAACTAAACTGTTCTTCCTACTTTGAGTAATGCAAGCTAGTATCAGAAGGCCATAGACAATAGTAGTCTAGTAGAGACTCCCAGCCTAACTTGTTACACATCTCCTTCAGAGGGTTAAATCATCAGGAGTTGCAGTTTTAAGAATAATCAAGTAGCTCAGAAAACAGGATTTCAGACATATAAAGAATAATAGCATCTTCAAGGCCTTTTTTTTTTCATTCCAACAGAGGAAAAATGGTGCAATGAAAAGTATAGTGGGTCTGAAACTGAGGACTTGGGTTCAGATACAAGCTTTTCTACCTATGAACTATGAAAGTTAACAATGAGGTGAGACAGAGAAGATCCAGTCCTACCTTTTTTTCCTAGTCCTTCATACTGAGAAGCAGAAACCACTAATTATTTCTCCTGTCCAGTGATGAGTCATGAGAAATGTGTACTCCTGACATCCTGACATCCTGACATCCCTTAAGACACCACATCAGGGTTAAACTACAGTGAGCATGTAAAAGTATTCATCATTCTCCTTCACCCCAAATAATCAGTTTCTAAATCGTATCATTTCTATCTCCACAACATCTCTCACATACCCCCTCAGCCTACTCACAAAACCAACACTTTAGTTCAGGTTCTCATTACCTCTGTCCTGAACCATTGCTAGAAATCCCTAATCGATTGGTCTCTATGCCTCAAGATTTTTCCCCACTGCAATCCATTCTCCATACAGCTAACAAAGTTATTTTCCTAAAGTGCATGTCAGACCATTTTACTCCTCTACTCAGCAAGCACCTTTGCCTGCCTATTATCTCTAGGATCCATTACAAGCTCTTCTTTTTGGGTCTCTGAAGATCTTCCCAATCTGGACCCATCCTACCTTTCCAACTTTAGTTGATGGTTCATCTGAACTCTTCTTCCATCTTTTTTGCATGAGGTCTTTCCTGGTCCTGCTAGGTACTAACATCTTACCCCTTCTGCCAAGGTTACCTCTTATTTGTTTTTAAGTATTTTGTACATTTCCAGATACATGCATATTATCTCCTCCACTTGAATATAAGCTCCTTGAGGGCAAGTACTGTTTCACTTTGGTCTTTGTATCCCTAGTACCCATCACAGTAAGTGGCAAATAGTAAGTCCTTAATTAATGCTTGTTGATTGATTGATGATGCAATACATAAAATAGCACAAATAGTGATGTTCCATTCTCTCTATACAGATTATTCTGTCATTGTCAATTATGGATATTCTGTCATTGGTCATCAATTAGCAACATGCTTAGCCTCTTCCCCCATAACTCTCAGAGCATCATAATAAGCCTGGTCACTTATCAGGTAGCCCTGGGAATCCTACAGTGACCTCCTTTCTGTTCATTTCTTCATTATCCTCAGAACCTCTAGGCTGTAATCACAATCCTAGGCTTATGGGTGGCCCAGGCAGGCTGTTACTATCTCTGCATTCTAATAAGTCAGTCTCTATAAGTGACTTCCTGTTCTCTTGAGGTTTCTTCATCATGTTTATTATACAGAAATGAACAGAAACTGAATTAAATCTCTTCCCCAGTGTCTATCCAACAAGTGGTATTCCTTAGGCCAGAATAGTTTTACCCAACTTCTCCCAACCCTTAAGAGCATACCAAAAAGCAGTTTCCTCCTCATCCCCAAAACAGGACAGATCCTCTAAATAAGAGCCATCATTTGACTCCAAAAGTCTATCTGGATAACTGATCTGTATCTCTTGCCCTCCCAGTCACCTAGTAGTCCAACTAACTGCTTAATGGGGAGCAGGTAATACTTTGCAAGACCTTCACCATCTCCAGGCTTATGGCAAGCGTTAGGCAACTTCACTGAAGGTTAGTGAGTGCTGTCAGTTCCAGGATAGTGTGGCTATTCCTCTTGGCTGGATATTCTCAACTGATTTACTTTCATCTTAAACCTTTTCCTTTCCTGTTCCTTCTATCTTTTTGCATTCACTGAGACCAGGCTCTCTCCCGATAACACCATTTCTCTGGTCTCCCTTTCCAATTCTCTCTGCATTCTTACTTCTCTACCCTTGGCACTGTGGTCATGATGGAAAAGTCAGAATTTTCCTTCTTCCCCACTGCAACTTCCAGATTCTCTCTACCACCATCACTCAGTAATCTGTCCTTCTCTAAGTTTCATTCAATCCCTATTTATCACACAGTCAAGATTCTGGTGGCTGTTATCTACCAACTTTCAGGATATTCTCCTTTCTTCATCAGTGAATTCAGGATCTGGTTCATAGTCTTTATTCCTCAACTACTGCTCTCATAATAGGGGACTTCTGCGTACATATTGATACTCCCTCAAAGACCCTACCTTCCCAGTTCCTCAAATTACTGTTCTCATGACCATTTTGGCAGATAAACACAGAGATGATCATACCCTGGATCTTGTAATCACCCATAAGTGTTCTATTTCCACGTTCATGAACTCTGAAATTCCCTCATCTGATCAAAATTTATCATTCCACCTCTCACTTTGCCTTGTAACCCCAAAACCTGTTCTTTTTCCTCAATATGACCTCTAATACCTCAACCCTCCAGTTCTTTCCTAGACCATCACCCCTGGACTAGCTACTCTCTCACCCTTTCTCAATCTTGAACACTTGGTAAACCAGTTCAACTTTATGTTTTCTTCTCTTTAGTCCCTTGCCCCCTCATCCATTGGTGATTTTGTCCTGACAAATCCCATCATTAAATGACTCCCACTATCCACTGCCTTTACTTCTATTCACATCCTGCTGAATGAAGGTAGAGAAGATCATGAAACTGTGCTGACTGAGTCCAATACAAGTTTATATGACAAAATCTCAACTGGGCCCTCACCATGGCAAGGCAATCCTTTTATATCTCCTTAATAAATACACCATCCCATTCACCTCAACAGTTTTTCTAAGTCATTTCGTTCCTTCTAAAACTTCACATAGGACACACACACACATACACACACCTCCTTTCTCAAATTATAAGCTTGCCTCACGTCTCAGTGAAAAAATTGAGGTTATTAATGAAGAGTTCCCTCTTCTCCCCTGCTCCTCATCTCACATCATTCAAACGCCTTCTGAAATTATCTCCTCCTTCACCCGGTCTCACATGAAGAAGTGGCTCTTCTCCTTGCCATGGCAAACCTGGACAAATGATCCCACTACATCCTATTTTCTCCAGTAGATTGTCCCCTCTATCATCCCTACTCTGTCACTAATCTTCCCTTTCTACTGGCTACTTCTCTACAGCCTACAAACGTGTCCATGTCTCTCCCAGTCTCAAAAAAAAAACCTTTTCATTTGATCTGTACATGTCTGCTAGCTTTCATCATATGGATAGATCTATCTATCTAAACATATGTATATCCATATCTATATCTATATTTCTATACATATAGATGTATCCTACCATCTTTTTCTTGGCTAAACTACTTGAGAAGGCTATCTACAATTGATTCCACATCCTTTCCTCTCTCTCTTCTTAACATTGTTCAGTCAGGCTTCCAACCTCATCATTCAATTGACACAGCTCTCTTTAAAGTTACAAATGATCTCTTAATTGATCTTTTCTCAATTCTCATCCTTTTTGACCTCTCTGCAGCCTTTGACACTATTGATCATTCTTTACTTGATACCCTCTTCTCTCTGGATTATTGTGGCACTGCTCTCTCCTGGTTCTCCTCCTACCCGTCTAATAACTTCCTAATCAGCCCACTAAAGATAAGTGTCCTCTGAGGCTCTGTGTTAAGTCCTCTTGTCTTCTACCTCTACACTATTTTGCTTGGTTATATCATCAGTTTCCATTGATTCAACTATCATCTCTATGCAGATGATTATCAGATTTATCTATTGAGCCCTAACCTCTCTTCTGACCTTTAGTCTTATATATCCAACTGCCAAATTATACATCTCAAAGTGGACATCCAGTGAACATCTTAAACTCAGCATGTTCAAAACTGAACTCACCTTTCCCCCTAATGCTTTCTCTCTTCCTAACTTTCCTGTTAGTGTTTTGAGAGCATCACCATCCTCCCAGGCACCCAGATTCACAATCTAGGTATCATCCTGCACTCCCTCCTCTCACCTCCCATCTCCAATCTGTTGCCAAGCCTTCTTGTTTCTACCTTTGTGACAGCTCTTGTATATGCCCCCTTCTCAGCTTATGATACTGTCACCATTCTGGTGTGGACTCTCATCCCCTCATCCTTGTGCTATTGCAATATCCTGCTGCTCTTCTGGCCTCAAGTCTCTTCTGATTCCAGTCCATCCTCTACACAGCTATCAAAATGATTTTCTCAGATCTTAGGTCTAACTAAATCAACCCTTTCCCAATAAATTCCAGTGGTTTCCTATTACCTCTAGGATCAAATATGAAATCCTCCATTTTGTTTTCAAAGCTCTTCACAACCTGCCCTCTTTTTATCTTTCCAGTCTTTTTATACCTTACTCCCCTCCACATACTCAGTCACACATTCAGTGACACTGTCCTCTTTATTGTTCCTCACACAAGATACTCTGTCTTCCAACTCCATGCATTTTCACTGGCTGGCCTCCATGCCTGGAATTTTCTCTCTACTTATCTCTCTCTCTCTCTCGGCTTCCCTGGCTTCCATCAAGTCTCAGCTAAAATCTCACTTTTTACAAGAAGTCTTTCTAATTCTTCCTTAATTCTAATGTCTTCTCTCTCTTGTCTTCAATTTGTCCTGCATAGCTTATTTGTACATATTTGTTTGCAGATTGTCTCCTCCATTATATTATTAACCCTTTAGGGCAAGGCCTACTTTTGCCTTTCTTTGTAATAGCAGTGCTTAGCACAGTGCCTGTCACACAGCAGACTCTTAACAAATGCTTTTTGACTGATTGTTTTGATCCTCGATCCCAGTCTCTGAGCATATGCCTCCATACCATCTGCATCTCTGATGCTCCCACAAACCTTCTACCCTCTACTCCAGCTCTATTTAAAATCTCTCTCTAAGGGGTGCCCCTGTCACCCAGTCCCTGGGTAATGTCTATACATTATGTAACACCCAACATAGGCTTATGAAGGCAGTAGTCTCTAGGGAAGCAGGCTTTGGCCAGGTCCTCTATGTCAGCTAAGCTGCAAGTCAATCTAGTTTCACAAAATTATTCATCAAAATGCTTGTGCCAAATGTAATCTTTGTTGCATTGAAGACTTTTAGTGGCCTATGTTTAGTTAAGCTCTAGTCTCATGTGTGAATCTGACACATGATACAGCTTCTTGGAGCCACAGGTGAGAGTTGGGTGACAGGTAGACATCAAAGGTAGATGAGCAGCCCTGAAAAGCATTCAGCAAGCTCTCACATTGGAAGTACTAGTCCTCCCCAAACCCCTATTCCTTTAACTCAGTGATTTAGGGGGAATTCTACCCTAGGTATGTGAAGACTTCCCCTGGTAGAATGGGCAGATGAAAACAACTTGTTTCAACAGCCATGAAAGTGGCAGAAGCAGACGCTGTGGAATACTTAGAATTGGTGAGACATCAACGATGACAAGGCCATACACTGCATCCCACACTATCATCAGTCATCTTGACTTTTGTCTTGCCATTGTACTTTGATGACTCAGGAAGAGAGAGTGAGGCTAATGATTTTGTGCAACTCTGTCTCACTTAAATCCAACTCATGCACAAGTCAAGACATCACCCCATGATGTCATTGGTTCTCTTCAAAAACAAAGGATGAACAAGAAGTCTCATATAGTCCAATGAGAGAAAAGAGGAATAATCAGGGCCAAATAATGCACTTTGGTTACATAGACATAGTCTTGAACATTAGGTATAAATAATTAATAATCCAGTACTTTTTACTAGCTGTAGGTACATGGCAAATTCCTTAACAGGGAATGATCTGTTCATAAAGCAATGACACAATGATAGTCTTCAATGCTTTGGAAAAATCTTTGAATATCTGATGAGGAAGTTACATGTATTTTTTTTTAACAATTTGTATCAATTTTATGAGATTGCCTTAGGTGTATTGACCAACATGTCACTGCCATTGATCACATGCCACCACCATATTATTATGGTACCAGTGAGATTTAAAATACCAAACAAATAAGCCTCAAAGAAGCACAACAAATCACAAGCCCCAAATTCTCACCCTGATGACCTTTTAGAACAAGTTTGAGCCACGTTAAGAGGTCTTCCTAGAGCATAGAGTTATCTGCAGTAGCAAGTGCTTCCTGTGGTTAACAATCACACAATTTCTTAATGACATACCTTGTACTATACCTTTATCAGACATATATCAATAATCATAACTGGGGTTAGGAAGTTTAGACTTGCCTATGTTTGGTTGCATCTATAAATGGCTAACTGTCATGCCATAGGTAGAGTTTGGAAAAGATTATTGGACATATCCTATGTTTTATTTAATTAATTATTTTTTAAAGCTACCTAAATATGTGATTGAACTACTGTAAGGAAATATCCCAGTCAGAAAAGAAGAAAGAACTTACTGTTGAGCTCCACTTACATTACTTGAAGTATTCCTCACTCTTTCGTAGACTAGCCCCTCCAACTCTGTTTGGGTTGGGAGCCCCTTTCCCTGACAGTCATCATTATGTCTAGCATGGGAGTACTCTGTCACCAATGATTTTCTAGGCTTAAATGTGAACCAATCCTTTTTTCCATCTCTTAGTTCAACTAAAACAATAGTTGATGAGGTATTGTTTTCCCTAAAAGAGATAAATAAAATGAAAAAGTACACAAAAATATAGATTTGATAATTTTATAAAGCACAGAAATTTTATCTTTAAATAGATATAATCAAACCACAGATCTTCAAATACAACTCCCAAAGGAAGTTTGTCCCCATTCCTATTCTCAGTCTACCCCCTATCTCAATTCCCTTTAGTTTTCCCTGCCCTTTCCTATATCGAGATCAATAGCATAACCACACTCTTATTCTAAGTATCACCTAGGCCTTCCCTAGGCCATCCTCCCATGGTCCTTTAAGATTCTCTCAACAGATTCTTGAGTCTCCCTTGCTCATAACACTCACCTCCAGAATCAAATAAAACTCTTTTCTGCCTTCTAAACTGGTCCTACATCTTGGGCCACTCACCAATTTCCTGTTTTGTGGCACACTGGCTCTCAGTCTATTCACAGGTAATGGAACAGTGCATATAACATAATCTTTGCTTATCTTGATGCTTCATAAGTAACTCAAATGCCCTCATGGGAATCATCTCTCAAAGTCATAAGTGGTTGTTCATTTCCAGCTGTTTCATCTTCTTACTCTGCAGAAGCTCACTATAACACTATCTTCTAGACAGTAAAATCCAGAATAAGGTTGATCCAACTTGAAATCTAATCAGAGAACTTTCACTGCTGAATTCCCAGAGGGACATTAGGGTAGATAGTTTCATTTTAAAAGTAAACCCAAAGGGAGCATTATAATAAGGCTTCCTTGTATATTTACCATTAGCCACCACAAATGCTGATCATTCTATTTAAGCAACAAAATTAGGATACAAAGGTTCAGATAACTGTTACAGGACATGCTGGGTCTTCTTGATGATGCATCTACTTTTTAATTAAGAGCAAGACATAATTAATGGTCCTGACATTTACACTCCTCATTTGTCCCACCAATTCATACACTATACTAATTGGCATCAAGAGCAACAAGAAACATCATTCTGAGCTGAATACTGATGCTATTGTTTCACTTTTTTAAATCTGCTGACTTGTCAGATTAGTATCATTCTTTCTAATTGTATTTGCTTACATGTATTTTTTGACACAATGAGAACTTTTATTTGGTAAAAATTATCTTCACTTTTGCAGTTAGAATAAAAGTTATGTATGAGTTTACTGCATGGGCTGCTTTCTTATGCCTTTTTTGTTGTTTTTGTTATTGAGTCATTTCAGTCATATCAGACACTTTGTGATACCATTTTGTGGCTTTCTTGGCAAAGATGGTTTACCATTTCCTTCTCCAGTTCATTTTAGAGATGAGGAAACTGAGGCAAATGGGATTAAGTGACTTGCCTAGGGTCACACAGTTAATAAATGTCTCAGAGCAGATTTGAACTTGATAAACTCAAATGACATCAAGGAGAGTACTGATGGGAACACATAGAATAGTAGGAGATCATTAGCTATGATCCTTAAGGTGTCAGCAGTGTGCTATAGTGAGGTTCATGTCAGAAGATTTGGGTTCAAGTCCCAGCTTATCTGCTTTCCAGCTCCATGATAAATCCCTTGATTTCTTTGAATCTCAGTTTCTTCAACTGTAAAATGAAAGTAACCAGCAAAATAACTCTCTTTTGAGTATTTGAAAACTTGTCATGTGGAAATGGGCTTCCACACATTCATCTTGGCCCCAGAGGGTAGGTGGAAGAAACTATACCAATGAGTGCAAGTTGCAGAGAGAGCAGATTTAGCTTCAGTGTAAGGAAGAGATTCACAATTAGAACTGTCTAAAAGTGAAATGGATTATCTAAGGAGGCAATGGCTTCCTCCTCACTAAGTCTTCAAGTGAAGTTTGGATGACTACTCATTGGGATATTGGAGAGAAAATTATTGTTGAAGCATAGGATGGACTAAATCAGAGATGTCAGACCCCTGACTGGGAAACTCCCTAGAGGGATAGAACCAGATTAAAATGCAATTGGGAAATGTTGAACAAAATAAATAAAAATACAAAGCAACCTAGATAATGTTAATTTGTGGGTTGTCTAGATCAATCTGGGGTCTGCAGGATCCATTTCTATTTGAGTTTGATACCACTGGACTAACTAGATTCTGAGGTGCCTTCAACTCTGAGATTCTGAGGTAAATATTTGTACATCCTATTTCATTGGGGTATTGTGAGGATCAGATGAGATAATACACGCCTTGAAGACATATGGGGCTATAGAAATGTAAACCATTTTCTGTTCTAAAAATGTATGACTTTATCCCACATGTCTGTTTGTGAGGTGGGTATATACAGTGTCTATGTCTTTTAAGCCCTCCTATAGTCCAGAATTCACTTGGGCTGTCCTTGGGGCTTGGACTTTCAAAGATTATTCTGCAACTCTGTGAACCAACAAGAGGGAGACAGAAGAGATGTGGTAGTCACAGATAGATTAGACCATCATGGAAGCAGAATGGCATTGTGGATAGGACCTGAACACAGTGTCTGGAGGAATAGGGTTCAAATACTGCCTCAGATACATTCTAGCTGTGTGGCCTTGGGCAAATTACTTAATCATGCTGTAATCCAGTTTCCTAATCTGCAAAATGGGTGGGAGGATGAATTTGAACTTCAAATCCTTTTTAGTTCAAAATCTATGATTCTATGATCCTGTCCTTTAGAAGAAGACACCAGAAACTCTAGTGATGACTTCCTGAGAGAGAGGGGACAGAAAAAGACACAAGCACACAGAGAGGTGTTGGGCTACACACAGGCCTGGAGAGAAGCCTTGGAGGTCATGCAACCACCAACGGGAATCAAGTCCCTCCAAGGGCAGGAAGGCACATAGTTGCCTTCTATAGTAGTAATATAATTATAATAATATCTAATTAGTATTTGGTGTTTGGTGACCTAAATATTACCTGTGCGGCAGGTAAGCTCCAACTTCTGACAAAATCAATTAGTTCTCTGACATGGAAAGCCTCATTGATTAAATCTTCTATACCTTCAAAGGGGAAGAAAGATTAGGACAGCAAAGGAACATTCACTAAGGAGCCCTATCTACCAGACCATCTAGCTGCCACATAATAGGATTTTAAGGTTTATAAAGCAGTCTCCATACCTTATCCCATTTAAATTGTACAACCACATTGTCAAACAGGTACTATAGCTACTATGACATGCAGCTAAGTGGATCTTAGGGGCAGTACAATGGACAGAGGACTGAGCTTAGAATCAGGAAGACCTAAATTCAAATTTGACTTCAGACACTAGCTGTGTGAAATTGGGCAAATCATTTAATCTCAATTTGCTTCAGTTTCCTCACTTGCAAAATAGGAATAATAATACCATCCCTGTCGCAGGGTTGTTGAGAGGCTCAATTGAAATAATAATTGCAAAGTAGTAAGCACAGTGCATGGCAAATAGCATTATATAAATGCCAGCTAGTAATACCCCAGGGGAGTGAGGTGGCACAGGCCTGGAGTCAGAAAGACCTAAATTCAAATCAGGCTTCAGACACTTACTAACTATATGACCCTGGGAAAATAACTTAACCCTGTTTGCCTCAGTTTCCTCATCTGTAAAATGAGCTGGAGAAGAAAATGGCAAACCACTCCAGTATCTCTGTCAAGAAAATTCTAAATGGGGTCACAAAAAGTTGGACACAACTGAAAAACGACCAAACAAACACAAAATTATTACCTCACTTTGCAGTTGAACAAACTAAGGCTCAGGGAGGTTGTCAGGATTGCCCATGTGTTAGGTTTAATAACATATCCTTTATTTTATTTCTTTTTAGTCTGAATTCTTGCAAGGAAACTAAGAATCTTTTAGAGGAAAAGAAATTAGAGATATTCTGATGTTTCCTGGACAAAGAAGTATTTATTGGAGAAAAAGAAATCATGGAGATTATTATTTTCAAAAGAGGTACTCAAGATGAGCCCAATTCAGTGTCAGAGGTTGGAGGTCTCACACACACACACACACACACACACACACACACACACACACACAGAGTCTTCAGAGAAAGAGATAGAAGGCACCTGGGAAGGGATCATCTACCTTATCCTGATTCTTTTTTCCCCTTTGTCACCTTCTACATGCATCCTGTGTAATCAAAGTAATTAGCCATCCCCTTTCCCACCAAGAAAAGTGACTTTATTGGCAAGTGTATGCTTTCTACAAATTGGAAGGTTTAGCTGACATGGGTAAATGTATATGAGTAGTGTTTGCTAGATAAATGGAAGTCTCTATTAGAACTCCATAAATATCTCATGTGTTATTAGCAGAAATTATGACTTATCCAGAGGTCACTGGGACTCAGGAGTTGATTGCTTCAAGCTCCAACCTCTGGGCCACAAGTTTTGCAAGGGTTATTTATGACAACTAGGTGTAAGGAAAGAACTGAGTTCAAATCCAATCTCATGGAATTCCAGTCTAGTTGTGTGACACTGGCCAAGACACTTAACCTCTGTCAGCCTCAGTTTCCTCATCTATAAAATGGGAATTAATAATAGCACTTACCTACCAGAGTAATTATGAAAATCAAATTACATAATATTTGTAAAATGCTTTGCAAAACTTAAAGTGTTATATAAATGCTAGCTCTCTGGTAGTTGTGTCCTTTATGCAGAGCTATATAATCACCACCAACTTCCTTCTGGCCCCTCTGGCATCTTATTTCCTACCATTCCCTCCTTGGCCTATGACCAATTCCTTCCATAGGGTAACCTGCCCTTACATAATCTCCTCACTGGGCCATTTGATAGCTGGGCTTTAAAGAAGCACAGAATAGGATGGTGAGAGAAGACATGCATTACCTACCAAGCCTACTCTGTTGTTTTCTATTATTTTTGGTGGTATTGCTAGGCTTACCTGCTATTCATCCCCTAAGTCCTTGCACAAGCACAGTAACATCTGTACACAAAAGGGCTTGGGTTTTCTTATTACTATTTCTGTGTGGTTTTAACTAAGATAGGCATTTGCTTCAATTCAGTTAAACAAACATTGATTAAATGACTGCTATGTGCAAAGCCCTATGCTAGGTGATGGGGTTAGAAAGCTAAAAACAATCCCTTCCTTCAAGTAGATTATGTTCAGCTCAGAGTTCTCAGACAGGGAAGCACAGTACAAGGAAAATGGAGGATAGAAAGATAACAAACAACTGAAGGAACCAGGAAAGATTTCACTGGTTTGGTTGAGCCTTCAGGGGATTCCAAGCAGCAGAAATGAGGAGGGAGGGAAATCCAGGCCCAGGGGACTAGCTTACACAAAAATAGAGTAGGGGTTAGGACTTGGAGAATCAAGTGCACAGAAGTGCTAATAGTCCAATTTGTCTACATTGTTAAATTCATAAAGGGGATCAGGTATCAGAAAAATGATGTTGGAAAGACAGTAAGAAAGCAGATTATGGAGCTCTTCAACACCAAGATGAAAATCATTGAGGGCAACTGTTGATAAAGTTCTTACACTCCAAAATTAAAATAGCAGCAACTCAATCTGCCGCTATCTCCGCAATTAGCACAGTTGCCCTTGATCTTACCTTATTTTGCCCATTTGTTGTACATATACATGGACCTCATCCCATTTCAGTCTTGTCATTAACTTGGCAATGGAAAGTGAAAGGAAGGGTGGCAGCTGAGTCTGTTAGTCTCCCCTGGAAAACAAGGAGGGGAACATAATGCACACATGGTTGATATTTTGTTTTACAGCTCAGATGCCAAAAAATCTTTAGCAAGCACTGAACAAATCATTGAGCATCTTTCACCTTTCTCTGAATGCAAAATTAATTTTTCTAAATCCTTAATCATGCCTCCTGGCAATACTTCAAAGGAGAACCTTCCCCAGCAACACTTATTCTAATTAACTATCTTGGTTTTTACCTATTTAGGCATTCAAATTTCTCCTATAGTAACGGGTATTTGGTTTGCCAAGATTCAGTTCTTCATATCCAAAGTTAAAAGGTATTTGAACCATAAATTCCCAGGGCTCCAATACCAGGGAGATGGCAATCATGCTCTAAAAGTGAAAAACCCCTCCCTTTCTAGTTTGAGGTCATCCTTCATCCCCATTCCATTTGTTCTCATCCAAAACGCCATCTCAAATTTTGAAAAAAACAACGTGAAAGGAAAAAGGAGGGGAAAATAAAAGGAAAAAGGAAAAGAAGAAGGAAAAGAAAAGGAAAAATATATATATATAGGCCCTGAGTCCTCCCCTGAGAATGTATGTATTTCACAAAGAATATTCTCTCAACTAACTTAATGGTAGGGCTCAAGTGTTCAGCAGGCCTAAAGCCCATTGGTTGCACCTTTTAACCACTACCCGTTGTAACCTGGAATATGGTTATTTGGAACACGTGGCTTTTGCCAAACAGTTGTGTTTGCCTGAATGGATCAATACCATTAATGTCTGTTCCAGGGACCTGTTTCCATTAAGAAGATATACACAGTGACACCTTGCCACCACTAAACATCCACCTTGTGGCTTGTGTTTGAGATAATTTTTTTTTAATTTTTGAAGAGGCAGGTGCAATCTTTTTTAAGAAACTAGTTCTTAGAGCAACCTAGTAGAAACAGTTGATTCATCTCTTCAATTAAAAAAAAAGTCTTCTGTATTATGCCCAAATTATTATTGTGGGCATTCTTCCAATATTGATTTATCCTTGCTAATCATTATGTGTAATAGTGTGGATGTTGTCCTAGTTTCAAATCCTATGATCCTAACCTTGCAACAATGGAATTCTAGGACTCATAGTGTACTGATTCTGAAGGAACCTGGACTCAAGTACTGACTCTGGCACTTACTACCTGTATGGCCCTAGGACTGTCATTGTAGCCTCATTAAGCCTCAGTTTCTAGCCCTCTAGAATGAGGGAGTTGGATGAAAAGGTCCCTAAGGTCTCTTTCAGCTCTAAATCTATGACTCCCTAATTTGAAGGAAGTCTTAAAGGCCATTTGATCAACCTCCTACATCTAAGCAAGACTATACTCAAACCATCTTACCTTTTCCCAGTCTATTTGGGCTTCTTGCCATTTATTACTCAATATGGTGAGTGGAGAGATGTCCATGGTGGCCTTAGTAGACTAAGTTGCAACTCTATGCTTTACACAAAGTTCCTGCTCCTTCACAAGTTGTTCCCCAGTCTCCATTCCTATGCAAATGATGAGTCATGTCAGGGGAAGCAGAGGAGAGGCGTGAGTAGCAGTATCTCTTCAGGGGAAGCAAGAAGAGTAATAGTTACTTCCTAGCCCCGCAGGAAACACAGGCATCAAACATCATCAAAAACAGTGAACACTGAAGAAAACAGAAACCCTTGGTGAGGGACAATTCTTGAGACTAAAGGAGATGAGCAATCATTTACACAAAAGCTCTTGGAAGTAAAAATTCAATCGCTCATTTGGAAAGGAAGCAAAAGCTGAGATTCTTGAGTCAGGAAGAACTGAATTCAAATCCAGCATCACTTACTAACTGTGTGACTTTGCCCAGGTCACTTAACCTTTGCCACAATTTCCTCATCTATTAAAAAAAGTATAATAAAGTACCTACCTCATAGTGTTGTTCTCAGAATCAAATGAGATAAGAATTGTAAAGTGCTTAGCACAGTATCTTGCACATAGCAAGTGCTACATAAATGTTGTTGTTGTTGTTGTTGTTAAGATGTTAAAACACAAAGAAGGCCCTTTGTGTAGCAGTAGCTATTATCCTATCACTTAGAAATAAACTTCCAATTGAGATAGTTGCATTTTGCCTAATTCCTATTTCAGTTCTAGCTCATTGCTGGAATTTGCTTTTCTTATTTCTTCTTTCCACACAAGAGGTGGTAATGTTACAGTAAGTACATATGAAAAGTATTATAAATGAATCAAGAAGAATTTATTAATTGTCATCTTCCAGGAGCCAAGATGGTGGAGTAATCAGTAAATAGCCATAACTCTCTCATATTCACCTCCAAACAACCATAATATAGCCCCCCAAAACAAATCCTAGAACAGGAAAACTAGCAAAAAAATGGGGTGAAAAAATGTTTTAGCCCAAGAAACTTGGAAGATCACCAAGAAAGGTCTGTCTCACTCAGGCAAAAGGGAAATGCAGTCCAGGACAGGAAGCATCCCAATAAGCCAGCAACAAGCCCCACCTCAGCAAACCAGTGGGAGAGCTTTAGGCCTAGTCTGGTGGAGCAGGCAAATACCAACACCAGGACCCTTCATGTGCCTCAGCATAGCCAGGGAAACAGGCAGACTCTAACTCCAAGAACCACCATGTGCTTCAACATAACCCTGGGCCAACAGGCAACCTCCAGCAGCCAGACAGCCACGTGCTTCAGTGTAGCCCCGGGGAAACCTAGAAACACCCCACCGGCCTCAATACATGCCAGTCACCAGCACTAAGACCCTGGCTCAGCATCAAGTAAGCTGTCAGGCCCCTGTGGCTTCAAGGAGCACCAGTTACTCCCCACCCCTTCTCCTCAGTGCAGCACCAGAAATGAGGCTCCCCCATGGGCCTCAGGACAACATCAGTGCAGCTCCAGGTAAATAGCCAGGGCCTGCAGCTCCCAGAAGAAGAAGCCTGAGACAGTGCCCCTTCCACCCTGGGAACAGAGCTCAAATTTAAAAGAAAGGGGAAAGCCCAAAAATGTTGAGCAAAAAACAATGAAAAAAGAATCTGACCATAAAAAGTTATTACAGTGACAGGGATATCAAGATACATATTCAACAATGTCAAAACACAAATTCAACAGCATTAAAACACCTATGAACAACACCCCAAAGAAAAATGGGAAGTGGTCTAAAGCCCAGAAAGAACTCATAGAAGAGCTCAAAAAGGAGCTTAATGAAAGAGAAGTTTCAAGTCCAGCACTTCAAGTCCCAGTGTACTACCTACTTGTCCCCATTAAATAGTTCCCTCCTGCTTCTCCTGTCTAGAAATTCTTTGGCCTCCTAGGTACTTTTCTCTTTGCTTTCTATACTCTTCCCTTTGTTGATCTCCTTTGTTCCCATGGGTTCAATTACCATTTCTCTCTATAGATGATTATTACACCTCTATGTCCAACCCTAATCTTCATCACCAACTGCTGGAAGGACATCCTTATCTGGATTTCACATTGGGATGTCAGACTTAAACACATCCAAAATGGAACTCATGTTCTTGTCCTCTAAATCTGTTCCTCCTCTCAACTACCCTATTTCTTTCTTTTTCTTTCCACATTCCATGCTATATTCATTCAATAAGCATTTTTACACGTGCAATCACGTAAAACATTTCCATATTAGTCATTTTGTGCAAGAACAGTTGAATAAAAGAAAAAATGAAAGAAAAATAGTGAAAATAGCATGCTTCAGTCTGTTTTAAGTTCTTTCTCTATAGGCAGGTAGTATGCTTCATCATTGGTTCTTTGGTATTGTCTTGGATCCTTGCTTTACTGAGCATAGCTAAGTCATTCACAATTCTTTATCAAACAGTGTTGCTGTTACTATATACAATGTTCTCCTGGTTCTGTTCACTTCACTATTCATCAGCTCATGTAAATCTTTCCAGGTTTTTCTGAAATCATCCTGCTTGTCATTTCTTATAACATAGTAATATTCCATTACAATCATATAACACAGCTTATTTAGCCATTCTGCAATTGATGAACATCCCTTCAATTTCCAATTATTAGCCACCACAAAAAGAGCTGCTATAAATATTTTTGTACAAATAGGTCCTTTTCCCTTTTTTTGGATGTCTTTGAGATATTGACCTAGCAATGGTATTGCTGGATCAAAAGGTATGCACAGTTTTATAGCTCCTTGGACACAGTTCCAAACTGCTCTCCATAATGGTTGGCTCAGTTCAAAACATCACCAACAGTGCATTAGTGTCCCAGCTTTCCAACGTTCAACATTTTCCCATCATTTCTGATAGGTGTGAGGTGGTATATCAGAGTTGTTTTAATTTGCATTTCTCTAATCAATAGTGATTTAGAGCATTTTTTCATGATTATAGGTAGCTTTGATTTTTCTTTGTCTGAAAACTGCCTGTTCACATCCTTTGACCATTTATCAATTGGGGAATGACATGTGTTTTTTGTAAATTTGACTCAGTTCTGTATATATGTGAGAAATGAGGCCTTTATCAGAGATACTTGTAAAAATTTTATTCCAGTTTTCTGATTTCCCTCTAATTATGGTTGCATTGGTTTTGTTTGTGCAAAAACTTTTTAATTTTATATAACCAAAATTATCTATTTTACATTTTGTAGTCTTCTCTGTATCTACTTTGGTACTAAATTCTTCCCTTATCCACAAATCTGACAGATAAACTATTCCATGATCTCTTAATTTGTTTATGGTGTCATCCTTTATGTGTAAATCATGTACCTATTTTGATCTTATCTTGATATATGGTATGAGATGTTGGTCTATATCTAGTGTCTGCACTGCTGTTTTCCAGTTGATCCAGCAGTTTTTGTCACATAATGAGTTTTTATTCCAAAAGTTTTCATCTTTTGGTTTATCAAATACTAGATTACTCTGGACATTTATTATAATGTAATTTGTACCTAATCTATTCCTCCTGATCCACCACTCTGTTTCTTAGCCAGTACCAGACTGTTTTGATAATTATCATTTTATAATAGTTTGAGATCTGGTAGGGCTAGAACAACTTCTTTCACATTTTTTTATTGATTCCCTTATATTCTTGAGCTTTTGTTCTTCCAAATGAATTTTGTTGTTATTTTTTCTAGCTCTATAAAATAATTTTTGATACTTTGATTAGTATGGCATTGAATAAATAGATTAATTTAGGTAGAATTGTCCTTTTTATTACATTGGCTCTGCCTGCCCATGAGCAATTAATATTTTTCCAATTGTTTAGATCTGACTTTATTTGTGTGAAAAGAGTTTTACAGTTCTGTCCCTATAGTTCCTGTGTTTGTCTTGGCAGGTAGACTCCCAAGTATTTTATATTGTCTACAGTTATTTTAAATGGAATTTCTCTTTCTATCTGTTGCTGATGGACTTTGTTGGTAATATATAGAAATGCTGATGATTTATGAGGGTTTATTTTGTATCCTGCAACTTTGCTAAAGTTGTTGATAATTTCAAGTAGTTTTTTAGTTGATTCTCTACAATCTTCTAAGCATAACATCATATCATATGCAAAGAGTGATAGTTTTGTTTCCTCATCACCTAGTCTAATTCTTTTAATTTCTTTTTCTTCTCATTGCTACAGTGAATTTTTCTACTGCAATATTAAATAATAGAGGTGATAATGCGTATCCTTGCTTCACCTCTGATTGTATTGGAAAGGCTTCTAGCTTTTCCCCATTATAAATAATGTTTGCTGATGGTTTTAGATAAATATTACTTATTTTAAGGTAAGTTCCATTTATTCCTATGGTCTCTAGTGTTTTTAATAGGAATGGGTGTTGTATTTTGTCAAAGGTTTTTTCTGCATCTATCTATTGAGATAATCATATGGTTTCTGTGGATTTTGTTATTGGTAAGGTCAATTATGTTGACAGTTTTCCTAATATTGAACTAGTCCTGCATTGCTGGTATAAATCCCATCTGGTCATAGTATATGATCCTTGTGACATATTGCTGTAATCTCTTTGCTAGGATTTTATTTGAAAATTTTGCAACAATATTCATTAGGGAAATTGGTCTATAATTTTCTTTCTCTGTTTTTGCTCTTCCTGGTTTAGATATTAGCCCCATATTTCTGTCATAAAAGGAATTTAGTAGAACTCCTTCACCTAATCTTCCAAGTAGTTTACATAATATTAGGATTAATTGTTCTTTAAATGTTTGGTAGAATTCTATTGTAAATCCATCTGGCTGGGGATTTTTTCTTAGGAAGTTCATTGGTGGCTTGTTCAATTTCTTTTTCTAAGATTGGATCATTTAAGTATTTTATTTCTTCTTCTGTTAATCTGGGTAATTTATATTTTTGTAGATATTCATCCGTTTCATTTAGATTGTCAAGTTTATTGGCAGATAATGGTCAAAATAGCAAAATTGTCTCAATTTCCTCTTCTTTGGTGGTAAATTCACCCTTTTAATTTTTGATACTAGCAATTTGGTTTTCTTCTTTCTTTCTTTTTAAATCAAATTAACCAATGGTTTTTCTATTTTAGTTGTTTTTTTTAATAAAAACCAGCTTCTAGTTTTATTTATTAGTTCAATAGTTTTCTTACTTTCAACTTTATTAATCTCTTCCTTGATTTTTAGGATTTCCAATTTGGTGTTTAATTGGGGATTTTTAATTTGTTCTTTTTCTAGTTTTTTTTTTTTAGTTGCATGCACAATTCACTGATCTACCTTTTCTCCATTTTATTGATGTAAGCAATTGGATATATCAATTTTTCCCTAAGTATCACTTTGGCTGCATCCCATAAATTTTGGTAAGTTGTCTCATTGTCATTTCTTTAATGAAATTGTCGATTGTTTCTACGATTTATTCTTTAACCCACTTATTTTTTAGAATTAGATTATTTACTTTCCAGTTAATTTTAATCTCTCTTTCCATTGTCCATTATTGAATATAAATTTTATTGCATTATGATCTGAAAAGGATGCATTTATTCTGCTTTTCTGCATTTGGTTGTAAGATTCTTATATCTTAACACATGGTCAATTTTTGTGTAGGTGTCATGTACTACTGAGAAAAAAAATCCACATTTCTGTCTATTTCCATTCAATTTTCTCCAGAGATCTATCATATCTAACTTTTCCAGAATTTTATTCACCTCCTTAATTTTTTTCTTTTTATTTTTTGATTAGATTTATCTAGTTGTGAGAGGAGAAAGTTGAAGTCCCTCACTAGTATACTTCTTTTATCTATTTCCTCTTGTAACTCATTCAACTTCTCCTTCAAAAATTTAGATGCTATACCATTTGGTGCATATATGTTTGGTATTGATATGACTTCATTGTCTATGGTACCTTTCAGCAAGATATAGTTTCCTTCCTTATCTCTTGGGTCTATTTTTGTTTTTGCTTTGTCTGAGATCGTGAATACTACCTCTCCTTTCTTTGATTAAGCTGAAGCAAAATAAATTCTACTCCAGCCCCTTACCTTTACCCTGTGTGCATCTCTCTCCTTCAAAAGTGTTTCTGGTAAACAACATATATGTAAGATTCAGATGTTTAATCCATTCTGCTTCTGTTTTATGAGTGAGTTCATCCCTATCCTATTTCTTTAGAGGACAAGCTCAGCCTTTCAGGTACATATGTTCATAGCCTTGGCATCAACCTAGTATCCCCCTCTCATCTTCACTCCATAGCTAATGAGTTGTCAAATCTTACCAATTCTACGTCAGGTGGTGGTGGGCTCCCCACCACTGGTTGTTGTCCTTTGTTCTCTAAGAGAACCAAATGACATTACTATGTTGGAGTCAAGGTACACCGTGTCTGACTATGGCTGATCAGACCAATATGAGCTCAGAAGGCTCTACTACAAGTCAGTTACAAATAGTCCATGTGAACATTTAGAGTGGAGAAGTCTGTAAATTTCATGTTTCTTTTGAGCTACTGCAATTTTGCTTCATTCATCAAGCACAGCACCTTCTTTGATGTGAGCATGCCATGCTAGGCAGTCCTTTGCCATTGTCTCCCATGTCTCATAATCAATCCCAAAGATCTTCAGAGAGATCTTGAAAATTGTCCCAAACATTAGAGTTCTTCCATCAATTATTCTATCACTCAACAAGCATTTATTAAGCACCTAGTATGTGCCAGGCACCATGCTAAGCACTGGAGATGTAAATACCAAAAAGAAACAGTCCCTGCCCTTATGAAGCTTACATTCCACAATTCTATTCAAGCTTAATGACAATTTGTAGACAGGCATGGTAGCAGGGATTCCAATTCAGGTGTAGCTTGGACTTCAACTCTGAGTTCCTTTTTAATTCTGAGATTGTGATTTGGTCCTGGGTACATATCTGGGCACATATTGTTTGCTCAAACTTTGTGTTGTAGTTAGGGGTTTTTTTTTCACCCTGTGTACATCAGCATATTTTTTCCATTGCATTTCTGTTTATACAGCATAATATTACATTAGCATTTTTAGCAATTGCATCACTCTGTTGAGTCATATTAAATTTATGGTTAATCAAACTCCAGATCTTTTTTTTTTCCACATCAATTGCTGCCAAGCCAGGATGCCCTGATCCTGCTTTTGTGCAATTGATTTTTTAATGTAAATGTCAAACTTTATGGAGTGGATTTCTGCATTGAATGGAAACTGGACTAGATATTGTCTATGTTCCCAAAGAATTTGTAATTCTGTGATTTTATATTTTTCACTGTTTAATTTCACTTTATCGGGCTTATTTATTCATTCCAAAGTGTTTGTTGAATGCCTCCCTTCTGTTAAGTTTTTTCAGAGGACACAAAGAAAGACAAAACATTTCTCCTGCCCTCCAAGAGCTGATTATATGAGACAGATGCAGAAGTGACCATAGTAGAGTAAAAGATAATATGTGATGTAACATGTGAGTGGCACAAGAGGAAGGGAAGGAGGAAATGAATATGTATTAAATGCCTATGTGACAGATACTGTGCTAATTGCTTTATAAATATTATCTCATGTGATCCTTTTAGTGAAAATATATGCAAGGAATCAGATCTAGCGGGGTGATCAGGGAGGGTCTGGTGGACATGACATTAGAGTTGAACCTTGAAGAGTCTGTAGAATTTTGATAGAGATGACAACATTCCAGGAAGAAAGGACAACATGAAGAAGGAAATAACTAAAAATGGCAAGTAATTGAGGTTTGTTAAGGCATTCATGAGATTTGTGCAGGGAGTGGGAAGATAAGATGAAAAACATCCACTGAGACCAAAAATATTGGGGTCAAAAATGGTAATAATGTCAGGTAAGAATTTTGGACTCTGATAAACAATAGGGAGCTACTGAAAGTTTTTCAGTGAAGATGTAATGTGGTCAGTGGTACTGAAAGAAAATTTATCTAGCGGCAATGAGCAGAATGCTATGGCTTGAGGAGAGTGTGGGGACAAAGAGAGCAGTTATAACAGTAGTCCAAGGACAATGTGTTAAGAACTTAAGCTAGCTTGAGCTAGGGTGGTAATAATGCAGATGAAAATAAAGGAGTGAAAATAAAATACTTTAAAAATGAAGAATTGCCAAGATTTGGTGACTGACTGGGCATAGGGCACAAAGGAAACAGGATAAAAGATTACACCCAAGTCTTGAATACCTAATTTTAAAAGTAGTTTTAACATACCAAGCCAGGTGGGGTGACTGATTCCTGTAATACCTGCTACCAGGGAGGCCTGAGGCTGGCATGTATCCTGAATATGGAAATTCCGAGTTGTAGAGAGCTGAGTTAATTGAGTATTCATACTAAATTTGGCATTAACAGGGTGAACCCCTGTCAACAGGGTGCACCCCTGTCAACAGGGTGCCGCTAGATTTCCTAAAGAGGGATGAACCTTCAGCCCAGTTTGGAAAGGGAAGATCCTGTGTGGATCAAAGACGGGTGAGACAATGAGTGAGCCCTGTACTTTCTAGCCTGAGTGAGACAGGGAGACCCAACCTTCCTGGGTCTCCAGGGAGACAGAATAGCTAAACCAATTACAGAAATCAAGAGTCAGAAAGAACAACTGGTTTTAAGGAAATGTAATGTTTACTTTTTTAAACACATTAAATTTTTGGTTCCAATGTTGCATAATAAGTATGCAAATAGGCATGATTGACAGGAGCTTGGGACAGCAGACAAGGCTAGAGAAATAGATTTGTGAATTTGTATTTGAAACTGTAGGCGTAAATGAGATCTCCAAGGGACATAGGAGAAGAAAAAGAGGGAAAAAATAGAATTTGGAAGAACATTCATATTGAAGGGGAGAGAGAAAAGGAAGGAACCAGAAAGGGAATCAGAGAGTAAGTATCATGAGGGTAGTATAGAGTGCCACAGGCATACAGGTGCGTTTCAAGAATGAAGTGATTAACGATGTCAAAAGCTGAGAAGGATGGAGTCTGAGAAGAAACCACAGGATTTGGAAATTGACTTTCAAGTGAACAGTTGTTCTCAAGGGATATATGGTGTAGTACCACCTCTGGGACCACTCCTCCCAACTTGCTGGTTGGGATCCCCATAGGGTTGGATGACTGTTACTTTAGGATTCTAGCAGGCATTCAATCCTAAGGGGAAATTTTAGACAATATGAAACACAAAAATTATTGATGAAAAAAAATTTTAAGGAAAATTATTTCCACGGTGAATGGAAGAAACTAAGAAGAACAGACCATGGCTGAATGACCTCATTTCCTTCCTTGTTTGTTTTTTGACATGGTTACTAAACTGATAAATCAGTGGAAATTCAGCAGTTACCAGTTTCCTTGATTTTGTTGAAGACTTTGACAGTCTTTCATGCTATCTTTGTGAAAAAGCTAGAGAAATGTGGAGTAGGATTGGATTTAGTACCATTTGAATGGCTAACTTCAAAGAATATACCTTAATGGCTTAATCAATACTGGATGCCTGCTCAGGGAAGGCAGTAGACCTCTCTATTACTAAGGTTAGGGCAACCAATTTTTGTATTGCTCAAAAGAGAATCAGCAACCACAGTTGCACCAACCACTGATCATTACTCTTTGAGTGATTTCTCCCCTGATGGTACCCATGGATTCACAAGTCATATGGATCTTCAAATTAATTACTTAGTTCCAAGGGTTATATGATGCCTCTTCTCTTTCTTCTCTCTGTTACATTCTTCCATTCTCTGTACTCCTGACCTCCTGGGTTCTCTTGTTTCTTTAGAGCCCCTTTCTTCTTTATTTTTATCCCAAAGTCTTTTTTTTTAATTTAAAGGAACTCCTTGTTCTAATAACATGGAGTTTGAAGGGGTGTTCCTCTAGTCTAGCCCTTTTAGTTTCTCTTCTAGGAGGGAAACGCATCTATACTTTGAGCCTATATTGAAGTTTCTTTTCCACAGCAAAAAGACCAGCATCACATACTGGATGCAAGCCATTAGAAATGATTCCCTGCTCTCCATACTGCCTGGAAACATGATCTTCAGTCCTCCATCACTCCTGTGACCAGTCCCTCTGGGGGCAATCTTAGGTAAAAAGCTTCAGGTTGACACCATAGCTTCCATTCAGCACTGAGATTTGGTATTTCACATAGATGCAATCAATTATGCCAATTTACACAGCTAGTAGGTTGTGACATTCCAATCATTGCTAAAAAATATGTCCTTTCCTTCACATAATTTTTTAACTTCTTGAAGTCTTTTCCTGTTGATTTTTTCATCTTAGCTTCATAAATTTTTATTATAAAAATTTGTGTACATAATTCCATTCAATTCAGGAAACATTTATAGAAAACAAAATGCATATGACTATGCTGGCCCTGAAGAATTTATTTAATGCACCTGTGATTGCCTGTATGTGGCCAATCCTCTCAAATGTATAGATTTTGACCTGTTCCTGACTTTTTATTTTGTGAAATTCTTCACATTTTTCCATAAATACTCCAGAGAGGAGAGAGGGGGGCATTTAACATACTGGGAGGCTTATACTAGATCTCTTGACAATTGGTCAATAACAGACTTCTCAGCAATCAACCCCTCTCTCTGGCTAAATGACGAACCCATTTCCTTTTCCAGTCACGCATCTCTCTGAGCTATACTTTATGCTACTTCTTTACCAATTCTTTATTGGTAATATTACAAACTACTCATATCCACCATATAACTCTCCATTATCCTTTGGGTGACCTATAACTTTAAATCTTCAGAGACTGTACCATTACATGACTCACATCCTACATAATCACCAGAAGAATGTTAATGTTTATGAAATATGGGCCTTTGTTTCAGGAAGCAGCTTGAGGCCATTTCAAATGCAGCAAATTTTTCTAAAGGCCATGAAAACTGTTCTCCATCTATTTAATTCTGGGCCTAGTCTACTGTCCACCTACAGTGTCTGTCCAAGACAGATGGAGCAGTTTTAACTGTATTCTGGACAAAAAGTATCCTTCATCTGTCTGTTTACGTGAGGATAGTTAAAATAAATTGTTTTGATTTTTTCTTACCTGGCTGCTACTTTGGGCCTTCTCTGACTTCTCCCACATGCCCTGGTACCTTCTACCCCACTCTTCCAGTTTTCTTTTTTATGTTATCTTCTGCTGTTAGATCGTAAGATCCTTGAGGACAGGGACTGTCTGTTTTCATATTTGTTTTCCCAGTGCTTAGCATAGTGCCTGGCATATAGTAGGTGTTTAACAAATGTTTGTTGACAATTTACTGCTGAATTCCTTTGTGCAGTTATGGGTCTCATTTAGATAACTCAGCAATGTTTTAGAGTTTTCTGAAATCAGTATGATTTCACCCATCAAAAGGAACATCTGGAGTACCTCACCATCTATAGTGATAAAGGAACATCTGGAGTACCTCACCATCTATAGTGATTTCTTCTTGCATTTGGACTCAGATTCTGCGCTGAGCAACATGCAAAGATAAATAAAAATCTAATAGAGAAGGTAAGACAGGTATATTAATAATTATAATTCACATCAACAATAATAGCTAACATTTATATAGTGCTTACTATGTGCCAAGCTTATTTCATTTGATTATTATTGTAATTTTTATTATTATTTTACTAATGTCTTATTTGATCCTCATAGCAATCCTGAGAAGTAGCTATTATGATCTCCATTTTACAGATGACAAAACTGAGGCAAAGAGAGGCTAAATTATTTGACCAGTGTCACACAACTACTAATCGTCTGAGGCCAAAGTTGAACTCAGGACTTCTTGTCTTCAGATCTAGTGCTCTATCCACTGTACCACCTTGCTGCCCCTACTAAATCAGACTGTGATGAGTACATCTGAGAGCTAAAAACAAAATTATATGCAAGGATATCTTTGAAAGGACTATATAAAGGGTCTAGGATGAGCAGGGAGGTGAAGGAATCCAAGAGAGGATTGCTTGGAGAATAGGAAAGGATAGACTCAATCTCAAGTCATCTCAGTAAGTTTGAGGAACAGGCTCAAAAAGTGGAACAATTAGAAATTGTGGTTAGAGAGGAATTTTAGAGACTGAGATGTTAGAAGATGAACAATTCAAAGTGTTGACGTATTTCCAGGTATGGTTGTGCTAGCGAGTGGTAAATGGGGAAGAAGGTGATTGGACTTGAGGAAGCTGAAAAACTGTGAGGCTAGGATGTTGGAAAGGGAATCAACATGGCTGCTGAAGGCACTAAAGATAATGGCCAAAGATGGGCAGAGAGAAGGACTGAGGACCTGCTGCTGAAGCTACTAAGAGAGATGAAAGAGTACGCTGGAGATCAATAGAACAACTGTAACAAAATGGTGAGGATTGTCAGTAGAGGAGATGGTTGTACTTCAACTGAAAAGACGTCGTTCAGTGTGAGTAGTTGAAAGGCTGTCTGAAAGTGGAAGTAAAGATATTAAACCTTTCTCTCCCTATGATTCATGCGGTGTTGGAAAGGAATAGTCTTCATTGGAGAGGACTGTAAGAGAAGAGGTATAATCCATAAAAAGTCAGTCTCATTTGATACTAGGAAATGGAAGAAGCATTTTGTTGTTGTTTAGCTGTTTTTCAGTCATGTCTAACTCTTCATGACCCTTTTCAGGGTTTTCTTGGCAAAGATAGCCGAGTGGTTTGCCATTTCCTTCTCCAGCTTATTTTACAGATGAGGAAACTGAGGCAAACAGAGTTAAGTGATTTGCCCCAGGGGAACACACAACTAGTAATTGATGAGGGCTGGATTTGAACTCAGGTCTTTCTGACTCCAGGACCAGCAGTCTATCACTGTGTCACCTAGCTGCCCAAGAAGCATTTTAGGAAAATATTAAAAAAGGGAAGGAAAGGGAATAAGCATTTATTAAGCACCTACTAAGTGCCAGGCACTGTGCTAAGTGCTTTACTGTTAATCTCATTTGATCCTTACAACGATTCTGTGAGATAAATGCTATCATTATCCCCATTTTAGCTGAAGAAACTGAGGTGGGCTGAGGTTAAGTAACTTGCCCAGGGTCACACAGCTAGTATGTAGCTGAAGTGATATTTGAACTCCAGCTTTCCTGACTCCAGCCCAGCCTTTTTATCCACTGGGCATCTAGCTGCCCAAACATATATCTATAGTTTACTGAGGATAGAGTAGATATTCTATAGGAAACACCCCACCTCCCAACCACCCGTGGAGGGGGAAGCCTGAGCTGGCTAGAAAAGAGATTATGGGAAGAATCCTCCATCCCCAGGGATGCGTAATTGTAATTGTAGATAAAAGGGATAAAGTTAGGGGGTTATTAGTGATGGGTGATGGATGGTAAGATTTAATTAGCAGAGGAAGTTATAGGAACAACAGCTCTGAGGTTTCAATAAGAATGTAGGTGTTCTTGGGAACTTGTGTCATGAGAACTCCTGGATTTTAATTTTTTTGTTGTTATTTTTCTTGCAGAGAGATGTTTATATTCTCTCACTTTAACCTTGAAAAAGGAAAAAATGACCAGACCACCAAAAATGTCATCCGCCTATCCTCTCCTAAGGTAGTTAGTTAAATTAACATAGATTATTACTCCATGTGAATAAGATTCTTTTTGCCCAAAAATATAAGGGACAAGGGGAGAAAGTATTGAAGTCAGCTGCATTTGTTCATTCAGGCCTGAAACTGCTTTAATAAATGCTTATTGACTGACTGTCTGACTGACTGACTCTGCAGGACCAAAGCCCTGCTGTACTCTGGTGACCATTATTTTCAGTCTGAGAGAGAAAAACTGTTATTCTCTGCTGCTGCTGCTGCTGCTGCTGCATATTTGAAATAAAGGTGCAAAACCGTTACCCTCTACAAGCAGCATCTGCCAAGGAAGTAAATATTATTGCAGCCTCCTGAAGAGATTCCAAATGGAGGGAGGTGGAGGTACTTTGCCTTTGCCCAGCTGAGGACATTTCAAAACCAAGGAAGTCCTTAAGGGCATTAGATGTGCGGGATGTTTTAGTAAATGAGATGTAGCAACAAACCTCTCCCTCTCCACGAACCACTTTTTCCTTCAGAGATTAAGTGGAAGGTGGAAAAGCAAGGACTGCCATCCTGACGTAGTCTAAAGAACAGCAGAGAACACCAAGGGAACCTTCATTTCAGTGCAAAATGAGGAGCTTGTGATTAATAAGGACAGCTTGGGTAGATGGATCCGATTTAGCTTTCTCTGCCAAGTCTTCTTAATCTGCTGCAGTCACAGCGGGTGAAGGAAAATCCTGAGGTTTTATCATTTAGACTTGAAAATCAACCCAATTCCCAGGAAAATTGGTTCCCCAGCTCTACTAGAAACTCCACGTTCCTGGTGTCCAAATAGTCAATTAGGTACCTAGAGAGGAACGTTAACTCAGTCAGCTTATTGTGCTTGGCCCCTAGGAGCAGAACTGAGACCAATGGAGGAAAATTATAGAGGCTAATTCAGATTTGACGTGAATTTTTTACTAACAATTAGAGCTATCCCAAAATGGAATGGGCTGCTTCAGGAAGTAGATTTTGCCCTGCTGGAAATCATGAGAATAAATGGAAAGAACTTATTAAGTGCCTGCTATGTGCCAGGCACAGTGCTAGGCACTGGGGATGCAAATACCAAAGTAGGTTTGAGGGGCTTACATTTTAACCAGAGGAGACAACACATTTTGGGGGTAGAGGCTAAGGAAGGGAGTTTTGGTTTGGATAATCACAGGGATTGTGAGCAAAGCCATAAGGAAAGGGAAGAGACAAGGAAGGATGGTGTAAAATCAGGACAAACGGCAAGTTGATCAGGCTGTCAGTTGTCCTGTGTTTCTTCCTACATCACTCGATAGAATACAAAACATAGTCTAGATGCAGGGGTGGGGAACCTGTGACCTCCAGGCCACATGTGGTCTCAAAGTATCAGGTTGCCCACCCCTGGCTCTAGAGCCAGTTACATGTAGTGAGTTGGGTGAGTTTTTACTCACCAATAGGGATAGCTCACCCCCAATATGGAGTTCCAAAGATAAAATGGGTTAATTCTCCCCAGGAGAGGGAACATGGAATCTGGAGGTCAGGAGGAGAGGAGAAAGGCAGAGTAAATGGCAAAATGCCCAGATAGGCCTATTGGATGAATGGGATCAAACAAAGGATGATAACTACTTGTTAAGAATGTTATAAAGGGGATTCTTATTTAGGGAGGTATTAGACTTACTGGCCTTTAAAGTTCCTTCTAACTCTGAGGTTCTTAAACCACCAACCTAGTGACTGGACAATGAATGGACCTCTAGCAGCACTGGTTTTCAGTGACTTTCCTGGGAAGATCTCTATTTGCTTCCCATGTTTTAAAGGTTGGCAAGGTCAACCATGACCCACTGAAAGTACCAATTTTTTATTCAGCTCCCACCTTTGACACTTAGGAGTTCTACAATTTGGGTCATCCTCTCTGAGCCTCATCTATAAAATGGGAACAATCATAACTCTAGTACCTAATTCATAGGTTTGCAATGAGGTTCAAATGAGATAATATACAAAAAAATTTTATATAAAAGTTTTGCAAACTAGAAAGTATTATACAAATGTCAGTTAACACCATTAAAAGTGATGAACATTGTTATTTGAATACACAAGAATGTTCCCTTCCTGCTTGATCATCCTGAAAAGTGAAAGAGGTCTGAGCAGGGAAAAGAGAGTGGATTAGTTCAGGAAGGGAACAGTAGGAGACAAATTGGGAGTCCAGGTAGGAGAAAGACTAAATGATAGGTGGGCAATGGACAGGGCATTTAGGTTGAGTGGTTCTCCATGATAGAGGTCAAGGAATGGTTGTATTAGTGAATTACTGAATTGGTGAATAACTGAAGTAAAAAAAACAAGAGCTGGTAGTTATTGGATCCATTTTTCAGATGTCATGGATTTGAAGGAATTCACAGGTTGGAAAGCTAATCAGGTTCTCTTGCTCTTCTTCCAACATTTAGTAGCAAATGCTCTTTAAATGATGTTTGTGTGGCAAGTATGATTGTCATACCACTGAAAACTAAAACAACCCAATGTATAAAAGTGAGATTCACTAAAGAAAATGACGTAGTCTGTTAAATCCCAAGATGATGGAGAATGCTGGAAAAAGTGACTGCATATGTTATTCCTCTTGGGCCTATGAAGAATCTCCCCAAAGTAGGGAACAGTAAAGCTCTGGCAACAGTGATCTTTAGCCAAGAGTGCATGGTACAGTAGAAAGAGCTATATTTAGCATTAGAGGACTTGAGTTCAAATTCCAGCTCTTCCATGTACTACAACTATGACAGAGGACAGGTCAACTAATCTTGGCTCTGGCTGTAAAATGGTAGGTGAAACCATAGAAAGGTTGAACTAGATGTTCTCCAAAGTCCTTTCTAGTTCTAAATGTATGATGCTTGTATAACCTGTATCTGATTGCTTACTATCTCAGAGAGGGGGGAGTTAGGGGTAGAATTTAGAACTCAAAATTTAAAAAAAAAAAAAACAAATGTTAAAAATTGTTTTAACATGTAGTTGGGAGGAAAATATATAAAAATATTTTTAATTATGATGCTTTATCAGAGATGCAGTGTACTCTATGGTTGTGATGCTTGTGCCTTGAAAGAATTAATGAACCCCTCACATGACCCATAGCAATGCCGAATAATGGAAGGAATAAATAGATTAATAGGAGACTTGAATTCCAATATTGGCTCTCCCTCTAACTTGCTGCACTGCTTTGGAAAGTTACCTAATTTCTCTGTCAAAGCATTAGCTGTTTAAGTAGTGATAGTTATATTTAAAGCTTTCTGAATTATGACTTTCCATTAAAATTGGGTAGTAGCAAAGCTGGATGAAAAAAAAAAATTAAGCCCACATTCTTTAAGCTTAGTATGTGGAAAGTGATGAGAAATGTTCTTTCTGGGTCACAAAGTATACCCCTTTAGTTATCAGATCTGGTATCCCCTTTCAATGCTTAATCCCATGTCAGGTGCAGAGAAAATGAAGAAATGCCCTTTGAGTTTTTCAAAACAGAGAAATGACTGGCAAAAGCATTTTTGGCACCTTGGGAAAAAAATCACCTGACAGTTTTATTTGTTTCAGCTACTTAATAGAGCACACACTGATGGATATTGCACCTTCACTCCTTTCAGAAGATTGACTGCTCCACCGTTTTCCCCAGCAACACTCATCACCAATTTGAAAAAGTAGCTTTGGAGAAAAGTGTTTGCCAGAGCACTTACATCTCCCATCTTTGGCAAAATATTACATACAAATATTGTACGGGGTAAAACACAACATTTTTGGACGCAACCAATATAAGAATTTACTTTGTTTGACTATGTTTATTTTTTACAAGGGTTGTGTTTTTCTTTCCTTTTTTCTAAAGGTAGAAAGTGAAAAAAAATGTACAATACTTGAAAAAAATAAAATGTAATTTTAAAAAGAGGAACAAATTCCTTATCCACTTAGTTGCAGAACTAGAATTGGATTATCTCTAAAGAATAGGCCTTAAATATTCATGTGATGCCAAACTGTTAGGTCAAATGACCAGAGATACCAATCTACCTTTGTTCCTCTCATCTCAATACACTACAGTTTCAAGGACCATGATTTTATAGATGTATGAACTTCTCTTTACTCACCTAGAATACTGAGAAGTTCCTTTAGTTACCCACCCTTTATAACTTAGAAGATGACCTTTGACAGTTAATGTGGCTAAAAATGCATTATTTCATGACCAACCTGGTGACGAGCTTCTCCAAAACGAACCACTTTGGTCCTTGGAAAATAGACAAACAATTCATCACAGGAACAAGATATGAAGCCTTTCGGGTTTGGTAGGACCTGCTAGACCCTATGTTCTACCATCCTAGCCCTCAAGAACCCAGGGTAACCTCCATAATAAGATGCTAGAGTAGGATCTTAAAGGAGCCATCTCAAATAAAGTATCAAACACAGGCTATTGCCCTCTAGGCAAGGTCTCCATTGTCCACTGTGGAGTGGATTTATCCTTCACAGAATCTACCATCATCTCCCGGTGTCTATGTTTTCCATGTGTATAGGAATGGCTAAAAAACTGGGATGACATGCTTTCTTTTTTATTTTCCTTTTTATTATTATGTTATTATTTATTTTTTGTTTTTATTATGAATGTGAACTAATTATTATGAACTTAACAACAAAGATATCCCTATACAAAGAACAGAAAAAGAACATAGCATATGAAGCTGTGAACTATTTACAGAGTGGGACTTTTGTAGTTAGTAATGATTGAGGGTTTCTTTTGGTTTGTTTGTTTCAAATTTAGTATGGTATTTTATCCATTGATCTGCTTGTCTTGTCCTCTTCTAAACTTCCTTCTGTTGTCTAAGACCTACAATTTAAAATGATTTTCAGGAACCTTAGTTAGCAACATGAGTTGAAAATGCTTGGGAGAATCCATCTTGTAGAGATCCTTGTCTAGAAATTTCAGGATATTTTAAAGACTTCCACATACTTTCCCAAATAAGACCCCAAAGAATTTCATTCATTTTAAACTTGGTCATAAAGGAAACATGATAGAAGAAGTCAGCCTAACAGAAGTTTGCTAGAAGACTGTTATTCAATGAAACTAAAAAATTCTTCGTAGTTGGATGTTGAGGCTAAATTTAATTCAACAAACATTTATTGAAAGCCTACCATGTTCCAGGTGCTGTTCTAGGCGTTAATGACACAAGGACAAAAATGAAAAAATCCCTAGCCTCAACTAGTGAACATTCTGCTGGATCCCAGCTCAAATCGCTATTCGAATAATTTGTAAACATTAAAAGAGAGATGCTAGTGTAAGAGAGGAATTTATCTTGAACCTTAGAGAAGTCTCAAGTATAATACAATACAAATCTCAAGCCATTCATGAAATGGCTGTTCTCATTCATTGCCATCTCCCTGCTTCCAGAGTGGAACTGATGAAGGGAGGGCACATGGGCTTTTTTCTCCTCCCCTCCTGCTGAGGGCCCACAATGTCCAATGACTGCCTAGTGAACTCCTGCCATGGATGACCCAGACATACTCCTCAGTAAAAGGAACAGCCTCATTACCATCCAGACAACAGCTTCTGGGGTTCCTTTAAAGCAGACTAGCTCCAGTGAGTCCATGGTCACCCTTTCCTCTCTCTGTATGATTCTCCTAGTCAAGAGAGGAATCTGGGGAATTCTAGAGAGATTGATACATAAATTCACTCTCCAGAGGATCACTTTTTCCTTTTAAAAATGTTCCTTTCAGCTTACCAGCTGCTCCTCTTCATAAAAGGCTGGGGAAACATTAGCACCATATGTCTTTTGGTTATCTGAGAGACTAATGAAAAATTTATTTAAAGGATTCATCAAATCCTATCAGAATAGAAAGAGTACAAGCTGAAACTGAGATTGGAGTGTGCTGGTTTCATTCAGGCCCCATGGTACATTGTTTCCTTTTATTTAGTAAAAGCATGACCATATATCCAACAATACCACTTTTCTCCCTGTTTTGTCTCCTCCTGCCCTTCTACCACCAGCCAAAGCTCATCGCTCTCAGATTCATAGCTGCAGTGAGAAATTGTGAGTGTGGGAGTGTTAGGGGAGAGCTTATCAATTACATAAAGCCGTGCTTCAGTGTCTTCTCATTCAGCTATCCTCGTAAGCCATCTCACCATCCTCCTGTCCAGGTATCCTTTTGCTCCTCCCCTCCCCCTTTCCCTCTCCTCAGAACAAAACATCCTTCCCTAATTACTTCTTTCCTCTTTATGCTTTGTCTTCCCCTATTAGAATTTAACCTCCTTGAGCGCAAAGACTCTATCTCTTTCTCTCTCTCCCAATAACTAGCATAATGCCTTGCACATAGCAAATGTTTAACAAATATGTTTTTATTCATTCACAAATGTTAGAGAGAGGTGGACTCTGGACGGTAAGGGAAGTAAGAGCACAGGTGTAGAGGAGAGAATAGGGATAATGAGAAGTGTATCCCTCAAATATTCAGTCTCTTCTAAGGGGAAAAAATAATTACTGGAGCTATGATACATTTGACTATCAAGATACTCCTTCCACATGTAATGCCCTCTACCCCTTGGCATTTGGGGGACAGAATCAGATTACAGAGGCATCATGGCATGGCCTATTTATAGAGGGCTGGGCCTGGAGCCAGGAAGAACTGGGTTGTGATCCCAGGCAAGTCATTTAATCCCCATAAACCTCATTCAACTCTCTAAGATTTCTAAACAAAACCACAGGTATTATCCGCTTTCCAGAATGAGCTTCCTCTTGGAAGTTCCCTATGCTGATGAAATCACAGATCCTTCTATTATTCCAGTCAGGTTATTCTTATTCCCAAAGAAGAGAGAGAGAGAGAGAGAGAGAGAGAGAGAGAGAGAGAGAGAGAG
>NW_020947390.1:9762529-9766217 GCF_900497805.2 Vombatus ursinus
GAGAGAGAGATTAAATGAAAATCCAAAACTATCCCTCAAAACTCAAATTCAGCATTAGATTTACCCTCCAGTTACTTTCCAGAGAACTGAACTTGCACCAGTGAGGAACTCTAGATTGCCCACAATTTCCAAACCTGCAACAATATTAATACCACACAGTTTAGCACTCCTTTCGTGTGTTTTAGTCTTATTTCCCCATTACATCATAAGCTATGTGAGGGCTAGACTTTGTCATCTACTTGCTTTCTAACACCAATAATACCTAGCACATATAAGGCACTTAATAAATACTTGTTGACTGTCCCTCTTTTGTCTTGCTCAATCAAAGGGCAGATACTGAAGGGTATCCAAATATCTAAAATAATGGACAGAAAGATCAGGGCTGCCCCAAGCAAAATTGTAAAGTAGGTGAAATTGTCTCCAGAGTTCCATTGTCTCCCTTCCTTCTCTCACTCATGCTTTTGTTTGCTTTATTTTTTTTTTGGTTTGGTTTGGTTTTTTGGCTAGAAAATGGGTTTAAGTGACTTGCCCAGGGTCACACAGCTAGTAAGTGTTATGTGTCTGAGTCCGGATTTGAACTCAGGTCCTCCTGAATCCACAGCCAGTGCTCTATCTACTGTGCCACGTAGCTGCCCCTCACTCATGTTTTTATGATAAATAATAGCTGCTCACATTTATATAGCAGTTTGCAAAATGCTTTCTTCACAGTAACTCTGCAAAATATTATACTGTCCAACAATAGCAAAAAAAATTCTGTCATGTCCATAAAAATAGGTGAAACATAGGACTTTGGTTTCAAATCTAGCTTTAGATTTTGAGGATCACCTACTATTTTTATGAGAATCCCAAATTTATTTTAAAATAATTTTAATAAGCAAAATTGTGCTCATTTAACTCACCTAAAATGTAGCTACTGATGATTTCTTGTTACATTTTGCCTATAAAACATCCCTCCTCAGAATTCTATCAGAATCAGCCAGTTTGCTTGGATTTTTCCCCCAGTATCATTTTTGCATTGTAGAGATTTCTTGATGCAAACATACCCTGTTCTCATCACTGATAGAATCCAGGGTTTCTGGGAAGAAATCCAGATCTGAATCCAAGAAATAGATTTCAAGTAATGTGTTATATCCCATAACTTTTGAGGCATTGAGAAGATCATGAACAATTTCTTGGTTATTTTCTGCCCTGTAGTTTCCCAAAAAGTTTCTGGTAACTTTTAAAAATTATTTCCATTCAGTTTCTTCAGCTTCATCTACTGTTCTTCAAAATATTTGTTTTTCATAGTGTCACTTATTTAGACCCTATTTGGATTTTAGCCTCATAGATCCTTATAAAATTTTTCTGATGACAATATTAGCATGTATATAGCACTACAAGGTTTGCAAAGTGTTTTACAAATATTATCTCATTTTATCCTCACAAAAAATCCTGGAAGGTAAATACTATTATAATCCCCAGTTTACAGATATGGAAGGTGAGGCAGAGAGAAGTCACACAGAAAATATCTAAAGCTAGATTTGAAATCAGGTCTTTCTAACTCTAGACCTAGCATCAGTTTAATCCATTAACTTGACAAAACTTTTCTTTAGTCCAACTTTAGTATGGGCTCTTTTCTTTTTATCCATACTGTCCCATTTTCAAATAAAGCTGCAGAATTTGCTAACTTCAAATTTGCAATTCTAGTAAAAGAGCAATTACTTATATCCCCACAGATACATCAAGAATGCTTTTGATACATAAAGTTTATCAAGAGAAGTCTCAGGATTCAAAGATATTTTAGTGTCCCCTTGTAGGAAAATTCATCCTTTTAGTCTAGAAGCAAAAAGTCTAGACAGACATTAATAAATAGTTGGTGGAGCTTTGAACTAATCCAGCCTTTCTTGAAAATAATTTGGTACTACACCTTCCAAATCACTAAACTTTGCATACCTTTTGAGGCAGCACTACTGCTACTACTACTACTACTAGTACTACTACTACTCCTCCTCCTATACCTTAAACATATTTTTAAAAAGGCTTCATATGTACAAAATATTAATAACAGCTCTCTTTTTCTGATTCAACTTTTTATTGAAGTAAGCTTTATATAGTCTTTCGCTTTATACAAGAGTTTTTGGACATCCAAAGAGAACAGCTTTCATGTTATACATAAGAGGAGGCAATATATACACACATCTGCATGGTACAGTTCTGTACAAAACAGTATTTTTCAGAAATAAACTGTAAACTGTACTCTCTCTCAACAAACCTGCACCATCATGGAAATCACCATGTTATCAAAGGTCCTAGAATGAATTCGGTTCTCCTGAGTTATAGAAAGGGTTGCACGTGACATCTGTGCAGTAATTATGGAGCTTTCAAAATATATTGCAGATCTTGTTGTCTTAAAAGTGCTGTGTTGGAGGAATCCACCACCATAACAAACTTCACCTTGGAATTCATCATATAGCCATATACTTTGTAGTCTTCGGTAAGGTACAGGAGTCCAAGGTAGAGCCCCTTCTGATCCACAAGGGCCTTTCCCATTGCAGAGATCTTCTCATCGACAACATCAAGAGATGTATGCACTGTGTAATGGAAATTCAGCTCATGCTCTGCAGGGATGCTTCAGATGTAGAGCAGGTAATTCTCTTTGGCAATCACCGTGATACATACCACCATATTGGTAAGGGAGGGAGAGCCGATAATAGCTCTTTTGTGGTGGGAAAGAACTAGAAATTAAGAGGGTATCCACCAATTGGGGGATAACTAAACAAATTATGGTATAAGAAATTATGAAAGGATAAGTTCAAAGAAACCTGGGAAGAATTAGATGAACTGATGCAAAGTAAAGTGAGCAGAACTGGCAGAATAATTTATATAATAACAACAGCATCATAAAGACAAATAACTTTGAAAAATTTGAGGTCTCTGACCAATATAATGACCAACTAGGATATCAGAGGCTGATGATAAAGCCTGGTACTCAAATGGACTCAGGGTAAAATTTGAGACACATATATTTTTTGCACATAGCTGATGCAAGAATTTATTTTGCTTGATTATCTGTTAAAATATTTAGGGTTTTCTGAGTTTTTTCCTAAGGGAGGAGGAAAGGGAGAGCGAAAATGATTTTTATTAATTGAAAAAAAAATTTTAAACATTAGCCGGCCCTTTGTATAAGTCATTAAGCTCATAAAGAATGTTATTTAAATCTGTTTGAGTTATTAAATTAGGATTTGAGAACAAAGGCTAATTCAAAGGTGAATCATCACCTTTCTGGCTTCTTACTTTGTAATGCTAAACCTCATCATGACAATTCAAATCATTTTCTTTGTGTAAAATGGGCCTTTTAGATATGGCAAGTTTGGATATTGTAGAGAATGTATAAACTTGGAAGTAATGCCTGATAAATGTTTAGCCAAAAGAAATCTTTTGAATGGTCTTTTTGTTCTCTCCAAATCCTAGGAGCCACCAAGGGTATGTGACAAGGTCCATGTATCCTGGCAGTTAATAGTGTAACATAAGAGATGCAGCATGAATAAAATGCCCAAACTTTATCTTCTCCTATTTTACAAGTAAAATACAGTTCATTTGCTCTCTTAACCATAGAAATAAAGTTTTGTCTCTAAGATTTAAAAGCTTCTCACATGCATAACAAAAACCATTCAAATGATTGACACCTCTATGAGGCATACTGGGAATT
>NW_020947390.1:9766227-9803354 GCF_900497805.2 Vombatus ursinus
TAAAATGAGCTAGAGAAGGAAAGAGTCAAACATGATTGAAAAATGACTGAACAACAACCTTACTTTCAAGGAATGTATATTCTAATAGAGAAGGACAAAACAATAAGGGGAGCTAAAAAGGTACAGAATGAAAGTGTGGAGGAGGTATTAGAGTTAGGGTTAGTTTGCTGCTAAGGAGATGAAACAGTGAGGTCAGATGAGCGAAGAGTGAAGTAAGCATAGATGAATCTCTCCAAAAGTGACAATCTGGGCCAGGAACACACAAATTAGGAGAGCAGCAGGCCTAAAAATTTCTCAGCCTTCCTAGTTACCCAACATGTAAGATGGGCATGTACTGAGCATATAAGAACAAACCAATTAGTGACTTCTCATTACACTACTCCCACCTCCTCATTCCTCCAACTTTTAAAAAGCTATTCTTTATTACTTTATCATACTATGTAATTTATAGCAAAATACATATCATTTAGTAATGGTGGGTGAGAAATTGTGTTTGCATTTTTCAATTCAGCATCAAAAATACATATAATTCACTAAGCAATTTCTGTGTGGCAAAATGTGTGTTCAACACTGTACTACTATCATTCCCACTTTAAGATGTTGAAAGTGAGTCTCAGAGAGATAATTGACTTGCCCAGAGTCACATGACAGTAAGTATAAAGGTAATAACCCAGTTCTCTGGTGATTCCAAGTTCAATGCTCTATAACATTGCCTCACCTTCCCCTGTATTTAATGCACCTGCAAGTGACCTCATGTTCTATGACTTCTGGATTGCTAATTAATTTATGGAATTATTAAATGGGGACAGGCACACCTGGTTCTTTGGGTAGTGTCCAGGAAAGACCATGATGACAGCAGGAAGTAAGGCTGCAATCATACTTGAATAAGGCACTCAGGGTGCAGGGACAAACAGTCAAAAAAAGTACAGGCACAAACAGGGTATAAAGGCAAGGAAAGTTCAAAGGTAGACAGAGGGGGATGGAGATGTGGTGGTGGAGTAAGGCAGACAGTGTGGGGAAGAGAGTGGGGAGGAGGAGAGGCATAGAAAGTCATTCATGTAACTATAGATTGGAGTTGGGAGAACTCAGCAACATCAACTCAGATGATGACGGAAGAGTGCTGGAGGGCAGAAATTTGAGGTCTCATTTTTATAGGAATTTGGTGGGGGACAGACTAATTCTTATCAATGTCACCTTGGGGTTAGGTCTTTTTCATATCCACATCCCCTCAAAGTTATCAACAACATTTGGTGTCCTCTTGATCTTACTGTAGATACAGAAATCATAGGACCATAAGTCCTTAACAGAAAGTTCCGGCTGGCATCCCCTAATTTAGCACCTAGTCTCAGGATGTGATTTTTAGTTATTATGCAGTCTGGCAAGTAATTGTTATGCTCCTTTGATCTATAAGATGGTCTGTAGTGACATCTAGGTTCCCCTTTGCAATCTTACTTCTTGCTATTGTTATTTTCTACTGGCTATTTATAAACTTACTAAACTGACTGACTAGAAGGGGGAGCAGTGGTCAAGGAAACCAGAACAAGATACAATTTCAACACAATTTCCTAGGACCTTGTACTATGGCACCCCATCAGAGGCTATTCTCTCTCAGAAGTGAAGCCATGTTTTCTTCATCTCCCTTCTCTGGAGTCATATGAGTCACACAATGCTGAAGTTGAAGGAGATTTAGGTGATACCCACTCAAACCTTCTGAGTTTGCAGATGAAAAATAGCAAGACATGAAGAAATGAAATTATTTCTCTCTCATTAAAGTGTGTTGTTAACACAGCAGGGAAGGTCATGCATTTGAGTAGAGAAGTAGCAGCCATCGTCACTAGATCTGAGAAGTGTACCAACCTTTCTTCCATGCTAGGACTCCCTAAAGCCAAGACATGTAAACAGGAGAATCAAGTTTGTCCTGATGCTGTTTAGAAGTCAGCCCTAATCAACCACATAGTCAGGTCCAGAAAAAAAGAGAAAGTACTGCCGCTGGTGTTCAAAGCCTACCTTTCACAAATTCTATTTATGTAGGGCAAGTCCCTTCACTGGGCCTCAGTTGCTTCAGATGTAAAATGAATGGGTTGGACTAGATGACTTCTGAGATCCATCTCTTTGATCTATGATTCATATTTCCTATGAAGAACACGTGTTAATTAAGAAGATACATGGGATCTTGTCACAGGGTAGTAGTGTGACTGTACGAACTGATTGTCCTTGGGGATTTTTCCCTTTGGGTTTATGGATGTATTTCACCTATGCTATGGACCTTCTTCTGTGTGTGTGTGTGTGTGTGTGTGTGTCTGTGTGTGTGTGTGTGTTGGGGGAAAAGGGGAGGAGGCCACATATGTTTGTGCATTGGGCTGTGATGCTAAACTGCCCAAAATTCTGAGCACAGAAAATGCCAAAGGGATTCATAAAGGTAAGGCTATATTACATGCTTAGAAAAGGCTAAATTCTTCACAGTGCCATCTGAACTATTCATTCCTTCAATGGTGTGTCGGTGTCAGGAATTGAGGGACCCTGACATTCTTATTCTCTCTGAGGTAGGAACCCCTAGAAAACTGGCTAGCTAATTCAAACTAAGATGCACATATGTGGTAATTCCTTGATTTATTACCTTTCCAAGCAACTTCTATACTTCAAGGATATATGATTTCATTCTGTAGATACTCCATCCAATGAATAAACAAAAGAAAAAGCATTTATTAAGTGATTACTATGTTCCAGACTCTGCACTAAGCACTAGGGATACGAACATAAAAATGTCTTGTGATCAAAATATAAATCATTTTGTGAACAGCTGTCCTGTGATGAGCCTCTCTGAATTTAACTAGATGGATTTCTGATCTCAAACACAGATTCCCTTACCAAGGTCCCTTCTGAAAGTGTCCCAGTTTGCTAGGGCCTGACAAATTTGTGCTCCACTGGCCTAAACTTTGTGACTCCAAGATTACTTCTGCCACACAAGGAAGCAACAGAGAAGGGCTCTGGTGAATGCTGCTATTCCCAGATGACATTTCCACGGTGAAGATGTCTTTGATGATTTGATCTAAATTATTTCAATGGGATGAGAATAATCAGCAATAGAGAGAAGGCTTCTACAACTCAACCCTTGTTTGACTTCTTTCCTCATAAAAACAGTGATCTTTGAAAAGGAATGTCTCCCATTCAACCTATTACCTCTACTCACACAGATACCAGCTTAGTTCAGGCCATAACTTGTTACCAAGATTACTACAACAGCCTTCTAATTGGGTCTCAATGCCTTGAGTCTCTCACCACTCCCATCCCTTATACACTGTTTATAAAAGTCCCTTTTCTTAAGCACAGACCTGCCTGTGTGACTCCCCAATCAGTGGCTCCTTAGTGCCTCTGTTTAGCCTTTAAAGCCCTACACAACCTGATCCTGGCCTATCTTTCCAGCTTCATTAATGATTACTTCCCTTCCCGCACTCTGCAATTCAGCTAAACTTTGCTTCCTCTTTGTTTCTCAAAAAACAACACTTAGGGGTGGAACCAAAATGGCACAGAAAAGGCAGGGACTCTCCTGAGCTCTCCTAAATCCCTCCTGTGGTGATTAAAAAAGTTTGAGAGATGTAGTTTCTGGGTAATTTAATCATTTTATTAATAAGGCCAGCAAAAAAAAAAAAAAAAGATGGTCATTTGGCTGTCTCTCTTGGACCGAAGACACTCATGGCAGCAGGCTCAGAGCTTATATGTTCTTTTGGAAGAAGAGTGGCAATCAATTCTGATTGGTTAACATAATAGGAGGTGGGCTATATCAAAATGAGGGGCACAGATGGTGCCCCAGCAAACCAACAGCAGGCGTTGGGGGCAACTGAATCAGCAGTGGCAGCAATGGCTTCTAGAGCTCTCAGCTCACATATAGTAAGGAGGTTGGGCAACTAGTAAGAAGATTACAGGGATCCCTTTGATGGTACTAGGTGCAAAACTCTGCTGCATTGTCCATGTGTTGATTCAGATCACAGTCCTGAGTCACAGTTCCAGGGTGAGGAGGAGCAATAGTACACTAAAGCTTGTCGCCAGAAGGGAGCAAGGACTCTGGTCACAGTCCCAGGATGGAAAAAAATGGTAACTCACAGACCATAGTACAGGCCAGGAGAGTGGTGACCAAACCTCTCTTTAGATTATACCACCTTGGAAGAAGAACTGAAAACTTATAGACCCACAGAACTAGCTTTGAGAACAGCAGCAAGAAAGGTCAGAAGCTTAGTGTGGTGCCCCCCCACCCCGCCACTCCAGGAGCATAGAGTTAAAAGTCAAGAAATAGGCTGGGAAAATGAGCAAACAACCACAAAAAAACCAATAATAATAATAATAATAATAATAATAATAACCTGACCATACAAAGTTACTATGGTGACAGGGAAAATCAAAATATAAACTCAGAAGAACACCACAAGGTCAAAACCACCTCAAAGCCTCAAAGAAAAATGTGAATTATCTCAGTTCTAAAAAGAATTCCTGGAAGAGCTCAAAAAGGAATTTTAAAATCAAATAATAAAGGTAGAGGGAACATTGGGAAAAGAAATCAGAGTGATTTAAGAAAATCATAAAAAAAAAGAGTCAACAGATTTATAAAGGTGGCACAAAAAATGCTAAAGAAGAAGAAGAATACCTTAGAAAACAAAATAGGCCAGATGGTAAAAGAGGCACAAAAATAGAATGAAGATAATTCCTTAAAAAGCAGAATTGAACAAATGGAAAAAGATGTATAAAAATTCACTGAAGAAAAGAACTCCTTAAAAAGTAGGAGTGGACAAATGAAAAAGAAGGAACAAAAGCTCACTGAAGAAAATCATTCCTCAAAAATTAGAATTGGACAATAGGAAACTAATGATTCCTTAAGACATCAAGAAACAATAAAACAAAAATCAGAAGAATGGAAAAAATAGAGAAAACATGAAATATCTCACTGGAAAAACAATTGACCAGCAAAATACATTGAGGAGAGAGACTTTAAGAATTATTGGACTACCTAAAAGCCATGATCAAAAAAAAAAAGAACCTAGACATCATCTTTCACAAAATTATCAAAGAAAACTACCCTGATATTTTAGAACCAGAGGATAAAATAGAAATTGAAAGAATCCACTAATCACCTCCTGAAAAAGATCCCAAAATGAAAACTCCCAGGAATATTATAGCCTAACTTCAGAGCTCCCAGGTCAAGAAGAAAATATTGCAAGCAGCCAGAAAGAAACAATTTAAATATCATGGAGCAACAGTCAGGATAACACAATAGTTAGTAGTTTTGACATTAAAAGATTGGAGGAAAGGACAGAACAAAAATGCTAATAAGGAATTGACACACTATGTAAGTAAGGAGAAACAAGGTCACCTAGTTCCTAGATGACTTAGTCACCTGTGCCAAATGTACTACATCTCATGGTGTTAAAAGAATTGGCAGATGTGACTTCCGAGCTACTGTTGGCAATACTTAAAAGATTACTAAAAAGGAGTAAGGTACCACATGAGTAGAAAAGGATAAATGTTATAGGCCAGTGAGCTTGACTTTGATCCCTGGAAAAGTTCTAGAACTTATTATAAAAGAGATGTTTAGGGAATACCTAGAAAATCAAAATGACCATAAAAAGCCAACGTGACTTAATCAAGAGTAGGCCAGGCCACACCCTTTGACCTAGCAATACTACTACTAGGTCTGTATCTCAAAAGAGATAAAAAAAAAAAGGAAAAGGATCAATATGTACAAAAATATTCATAGCAGCTTTTTCTGGGGGGGGGTAAAGAATTAGAAGTTGAAGGGTGCCCATCAATTGGGGAATGGCTGAACAAGTTATGGTATGTGATTATGATAGAATATTATTGTACTATAAGAAATGATGAATGGGATGCTCTCAGAAAAACCTGGAAAGACTTGCATGGGCTGATGCAAAGCAAAATGTATTGTGTACAAAGTAACAGCAATATTGTAAAATGACCAGCTATGAATGACTTAGCTGTTCTCAGCAATGCTATGATCCAAGACAATTCTGAAGGACTTAATGATGAAAAATACTATCCATCCCCAGAGGAAGAACTGGTTGTGTCTGAATTTGTACAGATTGAAGCATACTTTTTTTTACTTTATTTTTCTAGAGGTTTTTTGTCTGTTTTCTTTCACAACATGACTATTACAGATATGTTTTGCATGACTGCACATGTATAACCTATATCAAACTGCTTGCCTTCCCAATGAGAGGGATGAGGTTGCGGAGGGAGGAAGGGAGAGAATTTGGAACTCAAAGTTTTAAAAACAAATGTTAAAAGTTGTTTTTACATGTAACTGGGGGAAAATAAAATACTAAATAAATTTTAAAAAGAAAGAAAAAAAAGGCCATGCCAGACTAATCATACTATAAACTTACCAACATTTTGTTTAATTTTTATTCATTTTAAACTTAAATACAAAATGAGAAAAGAAAAAAAAAGAACATTTCCATGTACACAACAGAATATAAGAAAGGATCCAATATAAAACAATGAATTTCCATTTCAAACTGTTTACTTTTTTTAAACCTATGCAATAAATACTACACATTGTTTTCAAAGCTACCTAGTTTTTCTGTGCTTCCTTCTAAGTTTTCTTTTCTTCTCTGCTATGTACTTTTTATTTTTTTCTCCTCCCTCCCCACCCTGCCCTAGAGAAGGCTACAATTGAATGCAAATATATGTACATATACATACATATCTACAAACACACACATATATACATATACATACACATAAACATATATGTAAGACCATGCTAGACATATTTCTATTTGTCAGTTCTTTCTCTGGAGGTATAGCAGGTCTTTCCGTGTTTTTTCTAAATCAACCAGCTCATCATTTCTTATATCACAGTAGTACTTACCAACATTTTAGGAAAGCATTCAGCAAAGTCTCTCAAGCTATTCTTGTGGCAAAATGGAGATGTAGATTAGATAAGGTCAAACTAGCAAAGATTATGTTAGTATAGAGCAAGTTGTGGCAGATCCCATCAAGCTGCAAAGATCTGTAAATCAGGTCAGCCTTGTGAATTTTGAATGTGTTCGTCACCAGGTTGTCTATAGTATGAGGAATACTTTGACCATGGCAGCTCTTCACAGCCATCTACTAAATTATAGAAGGATTGAGACTAGCACTGGTAGAGGGGTTGCCCACACCAACAAAATTACAGATCCTTAGGTTACTAAAGTAATTATCTTAGGAATTAAACCACTTGTCCTATATATGAGGGACAAGATACAAGTATATTTCAATGGCGGGAAAGAAGAGCTTGGGAAATTAGAGAAGAAGAGAATGGAAAGCAGGGAGGAGAGCAGAATAATGCACCAATAGGAGAAGGAAGGCTCCCTGAGATTCTCAGTAGAGACTGACTTTAAGGTGTTCAGCCTCAGCAGATACCTGAGCCCCCCAAAATTGAAAGTGCTCAGACTAGCTGGGAAAACAAGACTAGGACAATGGTGCAGTGGGGCATCAGGAAGGTGGGAAGAGTCTGTGGCTCCCAAGATAAAAGAGATAGCCCTGAAAAAAAAAAAGACAGCACGAAAGTTAGACTTCAAATATTTCACAATTTGAGCCTCCTTTACTCACATGTATTCCATCTCTCTCTGAGAGTTTCCCCTTCACCCTCGCCTACCCATACAACTGCACACACACACACACACACACACACACACAGCCCAGTTCACATTCCTATTCTATTCTTTATCAACAATGCCAATAATAATAATAAAATGTATATAGCACTATGTGACAGGCATCTCATTTAAGTCTCACAACTCTGGAAGGTAGTTGCTATTATTATTCCCATTTTACAGCAGGGGAAACTGAGACAAACAAAGGTTAAATGACTTGCTGAGGGTCACACAGCTAGTAAGTGTCTGAGGCCGGATTTGAACTCAGATTTTCCCAACTCTAGGCTCCCTATCTATTCTGTTACCAACACAAAGAGGTGAATCCTTTCAACCCTTGTATTTTGCTAAAAGTAACTCTGACTTACCTCAAGATCCAGACATATTGACTTAATTTAATAGATGAACAGGGCTAAACACTATTCCCCAGGACCCAATTCTAGTAGTAATCTCTCCTTTCTTTCTTCTACCTGTTCTCAGTCAACCAGTCAGTTTGGCTATGCTGTTTTAAAAGTTTAGTCCCTACTGACTGGTAAAGGGAATGCAGAGAGCAGAGAATTTGGCCTATATTAACTGCTCCTCTACTTCTGAAAGTGTGACATCTCATCTGATGTGCATTAACTCTAACCACTGGCTGTCCCCTGGCATGGTAAACACATTTAATGTGTGCAGGTTTCTCAACCAATCTATTACCTCTGGGCCCTGAGGCCACCAGGCCTCCTCAGTTTCCCTCTCAGCACCTATGTGGAAATTCATTGTTTATGGGAACTTTGTAAATGCTGGACCTGGAAAAGATGAAAACCCACATTTCCTCTGGTGACAATGTTTTTATTAGAAACAGCAAAGATTAAGGGTGGATTGGTTTGTTTGCTTTTTATTTTAATGGGTTTTTTTGAAGGGCACTGGCAAAATATCATCAACCATTCAATAGCCCGAAAAGCTATTTCTGTCCCAGAGGCCAATGGGACCTGCAGGAGGGCTCCAGGTGTGCCCAGCAGAAAAGTCTTCTGAAATATTTACTCAAGGGATGAAAAGGAGGAGGGAAATAAAGAATGACACCCACATTGTGTTGATGCAGTCATCCTGAATTAAAGATGAGGCTCGTTAAAGATCTTATTGATCTGCACCTAGGATGCTGGAGATGATTGTGCTCTGGACCCACAATACCCTAAGGAAATTTCAACTTCATTCATGTGTGTGACAGCAGAACTGAACTCTTCCTTTTTTTGTGCGTGTGTGCTCTGCTTCTATTTTTGTAATATGCTCCTAGAAGCACGAAAATAACATTTATTTCCCTTCTAGTTTTAGTCTGTTCCATTTGGCAGGCAATGAGTTCCTCCATCCTGGAAAATTCTTGCCTAGCTGGAAGGCAGATGACAATGGCTGTTTACCTTGGTGCTGACGCAGCAGGTCCAGCAGTGAGGTAAGCAGAGAGCTGGGGACACAATCCAATGTCTGTTTCTGGCTACACCAGCAGGGTGAAATACACTTCTGGTTTTTTTCTTCTTTTTCTGTGAAAAGTGCTCACAAATGGAGTTATTTCCCTATGTCAGAAAAGGAGGTCTTAAACCTAACAATGTTTAGACACTACATACACATGCACACACAGATAATCCATCCCATTTTTAAAAGCTAAAGGGAAAAGGTTAGTGCTTCTCAGAGTAAGAGATGTCTCTAGTACAAGGGGACTGATAAAAGTAATTGAGGGTGAGTATTAAAAGGAGACCATTTACATGACATATGGCCTGCTCTGAAAGTGTCACAGGGAAAAATCACAAAAGCCCTGTATGAGTCATTCATTATCTCCTTTATCTTTTCCTTCAACAATGTTCAGAAGGACTGCTGTTAGTGATCGGAATCTCCCACCCTCTTTCCTGTTTGCTTGATAGAGAAATGTTGATTTGATGAAAGGACCAAATCTTGACAGTCCAAAGAGGTCATACCCTTATTTCCCCTTGAATAAATAAGGTACACAAGGATATGATTTCAAGACTCCCATTCTATCAAATATCAGAAAAGGTTCAATCATCAAAGTCCTATTCTGATGCCTTACCAGGCTATGACAGAAAGTCACAAACTCTCATCCCAATCAAGCTGAAAGGTTCCTAAAAAAGACTCAGTATGCCAATCATCTGTGAACCAACCTAGCTAAGTTTAGAAACTATCAGAAACAGGTTGGACACAACCTGATGAATTCTTTAGCCACTGCAATGGCCAAAGCCTATGATGTCATAGATATCAGCAGAGGGAATGATGCCAACAACAAAATCGCAAATTATTGAAGCAAGAGAGGAGATTCTGATTCTGAGGTACAGTCATAAGAAGGAAACTTAACAGTTCTACCCACCCATTTGGTGCGAATGATATGAATTATGATGATGAAATACCAAAATTACAACAGCTTATTAAGTGGAAAGATAGCACTTTTTATGCTGAGAAAAATAGGAAACAAAGGGACCAGTGCTTTTGTTGCTGGTAGATATGAATAATGATGAATAAGGCAGAAATGTGAAAGTGGGCCGTAGGATGATGGCTCTTCATCTAATCTTTTGTTTTTGTCCCTAATTTCATTTGCATGTCAATTAAAGGGGATTCTAGAGATTAAGGGACACTTCTTCACCCCAGCTACCACATAGCTCCTATATAAGGTTATTTTGGGTACAATGGAGTTTGAGGACACAAATTCAAGATTCAACAGGAGTTAAAAAGAATTTCCTAATTCTAAGTGAAATAGTTATAGACTTAAAACTGTGAATTAACAATATTAATAATAATAGTAGTTAGAATTTGTTTAATGTGATCGTTCACATATAGCCTATATCAGATTGCATGCCATCTTGGGGAGGAGGGAGTAGAAGGAGAGGGGAAAAATTTAGAACTCAAAATCGTATAAAAGCCAATGTTGAAAACTAAAAATTAATTAATTAATTTTAAAAAGTAATAATAATAATTAGTACTTATATAGCATTTTCAGGTTTCCAAAGTATTTTATGAATATTGTCTCATTTTATCCTCACAACAACTGGGAGCTAAGTGTTATTATTATCCCATTTTATAGATCAGTAAACTGAGGCTTGGTAAGTGACTTGGCTTGGGTTACAGTAAATGTCTGAGGCTGGCCATACAGGCTTCTGGCCTGTTCCCCTTTATACTCAATACCTGGACACAAGTGTTCCCTATGTATCTGCCCTTTCTATGTATCCTCTAGTGACACCTTTTTGGCACACTTTGTATTCAAGAGTGAGGCAGTGATTGCTATGATGTTGGGTTTCTCATTTAACTCAATAAAAATGTATTAAGTGCCTACTATGTATAAGGCATTAATGCATTTTAAAATATATTATTGTGTTATTACAACTACTTGTGTAAATATCATAGTTCCCTATTAGATTGTGAATTCCAAAGGGAAGACAACATGTCTGAGAAGGTAGTATAGTACAATGGATAGACTGCTGAGCTTGGAGTCAGGAAGACCTGGGTTCAAATTCTTTCTATAATGCTTATTGGTGGCTCAACCATAGGCAAGTCAGTGGTTGTTGATAAACTTCGGTTTCCCATCTATAAAATGAGAATAATAAAAACTGTAGTTCTTTATAGGATTGCTGAGAGGTTCAAACAAGGTGCTGTATGTAAAGCAATTTAGAACATTAAAGTGCTATATAAATATAAATTATTATTAATATTTAATATTTGTGTCTCCCCCAGCACCCAGTGTAGTGCACAAAGGTGGTGCTTTAAATTAAGCTTAAGTTAAAAAACTGGTTTGCTTACTATGCATTGTACAAGAGAAGATTGATTTTTTTATTCCCAATTGCTACTGTTTTATGATTTATTTTAAGGGAGCATCCAAAGGACCACTACTCTCAGTTTCCAGATCTGTTAAAAAATCAAGACCATTATCCATGAAACAAGAAGGAAGGAGACATAACAAAAAACCAGACAGCTTTCTTGTAAAGGATTTTTAAATTTAAAATATCTCGGGGTATCACTTAATAATATTCACAAAAATGGCCAGAACCAACATCTATCTCAAGGGATAGCCGTGTCACAGTAGACTTTTACAACTTGCAATTGATATGTTTGGGGAATATGAACTGACCTTTGACATTTACAAATCATGTCTTTCATGTCACTATGGGACTGCACATATTAAAAATAAGAGTCTTGGCACATAAGACCCCCTCGATGAGACCGCTTTCTATATTTAGCTGCAGTTTCACAGAGTTGATGCAAGATGGATTAGTTCCACAGTATTTCTTTGCAAAAGGGAGAAATTTAGACTGCAATTAGCAATGAATAGCCTCAGATGAACTGATATAGCAAAGAAATTTAAAATCAGCAGCTTGCCGAAGCTTCACCATTGCCAAGCATCAACAGATTTCTGGGGTGTTTGAAAAATTAAGCCAATGTAACTGTAATTACTATGTAGTATGTCTCTCCTGAAAGCCTTCACTTCACCAGGTTGATGGAAAGGGGGTATTAATATACAATCTGGGGTGCTTTCACCTCTTAAAAGCTTCCAGCTTCATATTTAGTAGAGAGGGAGAGGAAGAAGAGAAGAATGTGATCATGCTGTAAAGATTACGAGTTACTATTGCTTTAATTCAGAATTTTGATTACTATTGGCGAGAGGAGATAACAAGATATTCACAAGACCATAAAATATTGGACTTGGAAGGGACCTTAGAGGTTATCTGCCACAACCCAATTGTTTTTAAAATGAAGGAAATGGGTCACAGAGGGGGGAAGTAACCCCAAATCAGTTGTTGCTCTTCAGTCATTTTTCAATTGGGTCCAAATTTTTGTGACCCCATTTGGGGTTTTCTTGGCAAAAATACTGGAGTGGTTTGCCATTTCCTTCTCCAGCTCATTTTATATGTGAGGAAACTGAGGCAAATGGGGTTAAGTGACTTGCCCAAGGTCACACAGCTAGTAAGTGTCTAAGGCCAAATTTGAACTCAGGAAGATGAGTCTTCCTTACTTCAGCCCTGGCACTCTATCCATTGCTCTACCATAAAAAAGATACTGGAATGGTTTATCATTGCCTTCTCCAATAGATTAAGGCAAACAGAGGTTAAGTGACTTGCTCAGGATCACACAGCTGCTAAGTGTCTGAGTGCCAGATTTGAACTCAGGTCTTCTGATTCCAGGCTCAGTATGCCATCCATGGAGCAACCTAGCTGTGGCAGTTGGTACTCAAAATGTGATGTTTTGGTTACAAGTCACTCCCTTTTTCTTTCAACTTTACCACAGCTGCCTATTGATCCATTTCCAAGACACTAATGGAAGAATTAGAATACTACACTCATTCATTCATAGAATGAGGCAAAGAGAACAGGTGGGTAATTATGCTGATGGAAGAGTGCTGGGCAACATCACTCCCAAGGATATCGCCCCATTCCCAGAATGGAACCAGCTAATTGGAGGGCAGAAAGTGGGATTTCCTAACTCTTTCAGGTGTTCATCTTCATGCAGTATCCAGTGAGCTGCTTGCTTGTATCCTGCAAGTGTTAATTAAGCCTGTGAAATCAGCAAGCCATGCCCAGAGTTGGGTTTTACCTATTTTCTCAACAAACAAACAAAAGTAGGTTTGAAGGATTTCAGTATTTCAGAACTTAACTTTGTGAATAAGTAGAGGGTTACTGTTAACTGTTACAGCTCAGAGTGATTGTGACAGTACTCATAACATTCCATTAAAAATAAACTCTCTAAAACCAAAGAAGAGGGAACTACATGAAATTTAGGGGTCATTATATTGCCCCCTAGGCTTAAACTAAGTTAATTATTATAACATGAACATATCTAGATTTGCATGGGGCCTACAGGCAAACCTTTATGATACCCGTTAGCTTGTTTCAAACAACAGAATCACCTACAAATGATTGTGATGTGGGGATTTGACTTAGCAATTCATATTTTCCCTTTATTTCTAGATTGAGCTGTTATGTTCTCAATTCTCCTTCTGCTTTCCACCCATCTCCCTATACATTTACCCAACAATGCTAGAGGCCCTTTGATTTTCAAACATGGTTTCGATTTTAGCCCCATAACACCAAAATTCAACCCTACCGTCATTCATTCATTAAATATCTATTAAATGTCTACCATATGCAGAGTACTGAACTAGGCACTGGGGGAAATAAAAAAATTTAGAGACATAAGACCATTCCTTGCCCTCATGGAGCTTGCAGTCTAGGAAGAAAATGAGATATCAATACAGATAGTGCTAACATACCTTTTAAGGTAAGTGAATAAGAGAATTACAAAATGAAGTGATTTGTGAGGTGCAAGGAGGCGGGCCATAAAGGCAAAATGAATTCCTAATGGAAACAATTAAATATGCCCCCACAACTGCCCCCTGCCAAAATCAGTGTTGTAACTCGGTAGGGATGTCTTAATTTTTTGTCCCGCATGGACAAAACAGAATATTAGAATGGAACAAGCATTAGAAATAATGTAAATCCTCACATCTTTTCATAATCATCAACAAAGAACTTTTCTATGACAATAGTGTATTTCTTTCACTGTTGAAATTAATTTTCAGAGGGATTAGCAGTTTCTTCCTTGGAATCCTTGATTCCAACTAAAGATAACACCATTCTGTCCCCCAACAGAATGAAACAGAGTTAAAGAGAGGCTGAGGGAGGCATGTCAGCATCTTATGCTTCGTATTGATTGTACACAGGAAAGAAATCTTTGGTGAATAATTAAGAATTTTAAGGAACAATGGCTTGCTCCACATAGCTCTTCAGGTAGAGCAGCCAAGAATTTTTTTTCCTACTTAAGATGCAAGATAGCATGCGATGTAATGAGGTTCTACCTCTGTGAACCCGGGGGGTGAGGGAAGAAGTGGGGAATCAGATATGCAGACCTGAGACTCCATGACCTCATTGATTCTGATCCACAATTTGCTGCAGGTGTTTCCAGTGAAATTTCTTGCATTCTGTTCTGCTCCTGTGTTCCAAGTGCAATAATTCTGGAGTGTGAGTATATGGCTGTTTGTATTTGTTAATCACAATGGTCATAGTTGATATTTATATAGCACTTTGAGGCTATTGGCATTTCTTACTAGTTACCAGCCCACCTAAAGTGTAGGGGATGGGACAACAGCACTGCTTCCCCAAGACTTCCAACATGAACTGCTTCAGGCAACACCCTTCCTTTAAAAAGAGGAGACAGAGGAAAGGGTCACCCACAATCAAAGGGAGGAGGATCTAAACTGGACCTGTGATTTCATTTGCATAGGAAATTTCATGGATAAGGAAACTCCCACTTCCCATGCAGGTTGGCACATTTTCTATTGACTATACACACACAAGTTAATACTGAATGCAATCCGAATAATTATTTTTGTGGGTGTAAAAAGCCAGAATGGAATACCCTTGTAAGCAATCCAATAAACATTTGTTAAATGCCTACTGTGTGCTAGGTACTGTGCTAAGCACTGAAGATACAATTAATAAAAAGATAGTCCCTGCCCTCAAGGGGAGACAAAATACAAAAAGGAGGCAGGAAAGGGAGGGGAGGGAATGGGATACCAGGGGGTGTCTAGCATGGGAGCATTTTGTTTCATGGAGTTGAAACCAGGAAGGGCAACAGATGCAAAGTGAATGAGCCAAAAAGTTCGGTTTCTGCCCTTTATAAAAAAGGCATCGGGAGGAGTTTGGTACTCTGCCCTCCAAAAGGAGGGAGGAAGCTGAGGGAGGTGGTGTCAGTCAAGGCTGGAGTTAGCAGCATGGTGGGGACTTTTGAAGTGATGAGTTTTTCCTGAGAAGGGCATCTTATTCCATGGGATTGAAACCAGGCAGGAAAGCAGAGTAGGAACTGATTCATTCTTTGTACTTACACCTCCAGCACCTAGCATAGTGCCTGGCATATAACAAGTGCGTAATAATAAATGCTTGATGATTGATTTATAGGTAATATTGAGATAAAACAATGCAATTTTCATCAACTTAATAATTATAAGCCTTACTTTCTAAGGGCTTTTTTGTTTTGTTCTGTTTTGGTTGGAGCTTTCATTTTTAAAATTTCCTTCAGGCATGTGAATTCTATAATTATAAGGAGGGAATCAGTCTCAGAGTAAGCTGGGGTATATGTCCCATTTGTGCATTTTCTCAGATCTCCAAAGTTGAAGTTCCAAGCTAGAGAAGGGTTTATTGAAACTAGGATCATCTTTTTCTTTTGCAACTCCATCTCATAGTGCTTTGTTGACTTTTCTACAATGAAAAAAACTTCAATAAATGTTGTTCATCAACTCTACAGGAAAAAAGACAGACGTTTAGCTTAAGCTGGTGCTCTGAGGGTACCCCTGATTGTTAAACCCCTTCTAGGGTTTAGCTTCCATTTCCAGAGAGATTAGGAGCTTGACTCATTAGTTTTGTGCAAGAGGCACAGTAGTCAGTCAAGTCAACAAACATTTATAGGTTCCAGTAATGTATGTAGTGCTTCATTCAAGGTTACTGGTTTGTTTGTTTCGTCTGATAATTACCTTACTTAGCTTTAGAAGAATTAATTTATCCCTCAGGCTTGCAGCACAAGACAACACCCCCCCTCACCCCCCCACCCCCCCACCCCCCACCAAGGCATAGACCACTACAAAAGCAGATTCAAGGCAGATTGTGGGTGAGTAACCATTCAAAAACAATAGCTAAAGAGTCTCCACCAATGTGTTTACTCTTACTAGCCAACCAAAGGAACACACTACTTTTAAACAAGACATATTTAATTAAACAATATAGCAAATAAAATGACAAAATATAGGTTTTCCTGTGCATACCTAGGGTACACTTCTGCATGATGCCAAGGAATGGGAGGGCACACACACACACAGAAAACACACATGAGAGGAAGAGAATAAACATTTGCACATTGTTGTTCAGTCATTTTTTTAGTCATGTTTGACTCTCTGTGACCCCATTTGGGGTTTTCTTGGCAAAGATACTGGAGTGGTTTGCCATTTCTTTCTTCAGCTTATTTTACAGATGAGGAAACTGAGGCAAACAGGGTTAAGTGACTTGCCCAGAGTCACACAGCTAGTAAGTATCTAAGGCCAGATTTGAACCTAGGAAGATGAATCTTCCTGACTCTAGGCCTGGCACTCTATCCACTGTGCCACCTAACTGCCCCCTTTTAGCACATTAACACCTGCTATGAGCTGGATACTGTGCTAAGTGCTTTAAAAATATTATCTCATAACCATGGAACATGTATGGAGAACACAGAGGGAACACATATGAAGGGTAATGCTGGAAACTCATGTGGCCAGGATTCTTGTGTACAGAACACTCACATGACTGAGGCAAGTAATAGCTTCTATGCCACAGAGCTGCTGATATTCCTTGATGGTGTCATCACACTGCTCTCTGCAAGCCATCCAGTCAGATAACTATCTGCCCAGCTCAAAAAATTGCTATTCTTCTGCAGACTCATTTTTAGCTCCCATTTATGATAAGGAGGAAACCTCAACTTTTGTGGGGACTAGTACTCCCTCTACACTTACCCAACCAACTCCATTGGCAGGAATCAAGTCACTTATTTATATTACTGCCCTTGCTCCTGTCTTCTTCACTTGAAGGTTGCCTGCCCATATCTATACAGAATTATAACCCATCCTCCACCATATGTTTGATTTCATTTCAGTCCTTGCCAGTATAACCAGCCCAATTTGCAGTCAGTGGCAATTCAGCTCATAAGTCACAGAAGCTCAAGTAGGCACCATCACTGCAGACAAATGAGCTAGTCAAAGAGGAGACAGACGCTGAAACAAAAGCCTTGATGCTCCTTTTTCCCCAAAATGCCAATTTGAGAGGGAGAGCAGGGGCAGCTGATGAGGGAAAGAGCTGTGCTATTGCACACTGATTTATTCTTCCATCGTCCTTCATTCCTCATCCAAGAGTCTGGTGGCAGCCCTGGAACTAGGGAAAACATCCATGGGTGCCAAGGGATGTCTGGAACCCTGACACCTGCCTGAGATGTGAAGGGCATGCTGGGCGATCCTCCACACCCCTCAGCCTTTCCCTGGCTGCTCTAGTAAAACAAAATGGAAGAACCTAGGCTTTAGATCAGACAACATGTAAATGGCCTAAGTTGCTTAGAGCTCCAAATTAGATTAATTGGTCTCTCAGGTAACTCATCTTGAATTTCAAATGGGACCTCTGGAGCAGGGGTCACTGTAAAAGCCGGATTTAGCTATCAAACCCTGACCTAGAAATATCAAAGGCAATAAAGAGGCCCAAAAGGCTAAAGACTAATTTGAGATTATTTAAAACACCTGCTGAAATTCCAACTGTCCAATCCACTGGATTAGGTGCAGGTGTAAGGGATCAAAACTAATGACTGGACAGTAGTGTGCAAAGGGTGTTTTTTTGGTTTTAAATGCTTCAAGATATAAGGCAGCAGAAGGATACAGGAATGATGAGGCTCCAAACCAGGCCTGATATCTCAGCATCTTGGAAGCTAGGAGCTGGCACAGAGTTGATGCAAAGGCTAGGGTCACAAATTAAGGGCCCTGACCTTTCAGAGTTAAAAACAACTACTTCTTCTTCAGTCCTCTTCAATACAGATGAATGATGACATGACCTTTGTCCTGAAATCTGCTTTCAATGGGCCAAAGCTACCAAATCATCAGCCCTAACCAAAGGGAGAAAATTCTGGTGGTTTGGCTAAGAAAAAATAGCAGGCTCTTCAAAGACTACCATAACCAACAACTTGTCCTTTACAAAATGCCCGAAACAAGAGGAAAAAGCTAAAATATTGATAGGGTCAAGCAACCTTCAAAAATTAGGCTGGCCTGCTAAGCCAGAGCTTCCAGAGATTAGGGAAGGTGGCAATGTACAGTGGGAAAGAGTATTGAATTTGCAGCCAGCAGACCTGGGTTCAAATTCTGATGCTGCCACTTACTACTTTTATGATGTTGGACAAGTCACTTCAATTCTTGGGGCCTCAGTTTCTTCATTTGAAAAAAATGAAGGGGTCCCTTCTAGCCCTGAACCTATGATCTTTAGCTACAGAACAGTATAAAAGGTACAATTTATCTCTCACAGACTACAAGAGTTTGATTTATCCAAGGATCATCAGAGGAATATTAATGTAGCACTCCAGCTCTTCATCAACTGTCTCTCAGTCATGCAACATCAATCAATCAATAAGCATTTTTCAGTTGTGCAATATGTGCCAGATATCATGCTAAATGTAAGCTCCTAGAGGGCAAAGACTATCTTTGCCTCTTTTTGTATCCCCAGCACTTAGCACAGTGCCTGACACACAGTAGGTGCTTAATAAATGCCTATTGACTAACAATGCTCGCAATACAAATTGTCATTGCTGTTGTTGTTTGTCCTTAGTTTTCGAAGAGGACCAATGGCATCATGGGTGATGACTTAACTTGCTCATGAATTGGAGTTCAGTGAGACAGAGTTGCACAAAGATACAAATACAAACAATTAAATCATCCCTATTTGCACTAAGCTTATATTCTAGTGTGGACCTTATAAGATTAGAGAGATTCAGATCAGCAGAGAGAAAACTAGGGAGGACATTCTGGACTGGGGAGATTGCACAAGGAAGTAGTAAAGAAAGGAATAAATACAAAAATCTAGGTGGAGTTGGGAGGGGTTGTGTTGGAGCACATGACAAGACATGGGTTACAGCCCTATAGGACAGAGGATATTAGATGTGAATTAGAAGAGTTTAGACCTGGAACACACCTAAAGAAGGGAAACTGGGATGATGAGGAAGCCAGAACTGTGTCATATAAGTATTAGTTGAAGTAACTGTGGTGTTTGACCTGGAAAAGAGAAGATTTTGTTCCTGTCCAAGATGGTATAAATTAATGAACTGACTCAAAGGGCTGTCCATCTAGTTATATGTCATAGCTTTAGCAATACTTTTTCCACGATGGCTAGTTAGCCCAACCTCTTTTGCATCAGCCTGAAGAAGAAAAGATATAATAGCTGTCTTCAAGTATTTGGTGGGCTGTCATATGAAAGAGGGATTATGCTTATTTTTCTTGGATCCAAAAAGAAGCATTTGTTGGAAGGTGCTAGGAGACAGATTTTGTTTCTTTATGAGGAAAAAAATCCTAATAATTTGAGCTCATCAAAAGAGTAATGGGCCACTTTAGGGGATAGGGAATTCTTCAACACAGGACATTTGCAAATGGAGGCTGAATAAACACTTGGGAAGTTGTAAGGAAGCTGCATTCCTGTTCAGTTACAGGTTAGACTAGATGGTCCCAGAAATTGCCTACAAGTCTGAGATTTGGTAATTCAATGATCAAATGCAGCTAGAGTGTCCTGGCAGTCCCTCATCTGCAATGATATTGTTAATGAGAAATGTGGTGTCCTGATGTGGCCTCATGCCTTCTAGAACTGCTTGTTCTAAGAAGCAATCATTACCTCCCTCCACATCTCATCTCAGTCAAGTATTTGCTCAATCTCTGAGTGGATAATTGGAGGACCTCATTATTACCAGCTGACCTAATTGTATTGCTTCCCTAATTCCATTTAACATAGCCAGCTCATCCTCACTATCTAGGTCAAGTAATCTATAGTATTTCCCTATTAACACATTTTGATTAAATATACATAGCACCTCCACCCACTCCAATACATATGATCCATAGTATTTCTTTGACCAGTAACCTTTTAATAATATCACTATTTTTATAATAATCCCAGGTCACAGGATTATGTATCTAGAGCTAAAAGTGACCTTGGAGGCCAACTGATTCAACTCCCTCATTTTAAAAGTGAGGAAACTAAGATCCAATGAGGTTAAGTGATTAACCTAAGGTGACATGGGTAATAAATATCAGAAGCAGAATTTGAACCTGGATCCTTTGACTTCAGTTTCAGTGTTCTTTCTCCTATACACTGCTGTACCAACCCATAAATGAAGGTTTATACTTGTAGTTGGCATTGAGATAGCATGGTGTAGGTAGGTATAACTGGCCACCAATAACTGAGTGTTGAGAGCTTAGTCACTTTTTAGATGAAGTTACTTACTTTTTTGGAATTTTAATCATATCTGACCTTCCAAATCAGCCCTCTTCTCTGGCCAGAATTTTCTGCGATGCAGATCTCTGACTGCTGGTTCCATTACCCATATTATTTATTTGTTCAAAGACATCTAGGGACCTAAACATAAATATATAAATATATTACATGTAATATTCATGGTGTAAAGGACATAATGAAGTGAGTACAGTTCTCAGAGTTAGAACATTTTAAACCTGAGTGTTTTGTGCTTTTACCACAATGTATAACATGGTTTCATCTCCTCATTTTCCTCCCTACCCCACAATGATTCTGAACTTCTGGCTGCCATGGTTCAAACCCTATTCTTGGTCCCCTACTAGCACTCCCTTATTCCCATCTCACCCAGCTCCACCACTATCTCATTCTAAAGCTACCCACTGTGTTCTCTGCTCCATAGAGCTTTCATCTCAAACCTTTTCCTTTCCTGCTCCTTCCATCTTCTCACACTCAATGAGACCTTGCAGCTTCCCTGGTCACCGTTTCTAACACTGGTTGCACTTTCATACATACCACCACCTCATTCTCATGGTCATGGTGGGGGAGTAGAAATACTCCTTGTTACCCATTGCTACTTCCAGGTTCTCCCATTACCACCATCAGTCAGTGAATGAGATTCATTCAATCCATATTCATCACCCAATCAAGATTCTGGTAGCTCTTGTATAATGACCTCTAGGATACTCCACTTCCTTCTTCAATAACTTCAGTACTTGATTCAGTCTTTCTCTCCTCCTTAACTCCTACATATCAGTAGACTTCAGGAAATGTATTGATATTGAGTCGAGTACCCTAACCTCAGCTCTGGATTATTGCCACCATGTACTGACTTGGCTTTTAAATGTGTTACTAAATGAAGCTAGAGAAAATCATGAAATCATGCTGCCTGGATCCATTACTAAATTTATGATATATAATCTCAACTGGGGTCTCACTGAGGCAAGGCAGTCCCTTTATACCCCACCCCCATGGACTCATTATCTCACTCATCACAGTGGCTTTTCCAGACATTTTCATCTCTCCTCAAACTACCCCTGACTCTCCCACTCCCTCCCCATCATCTCTACTGAAAATCTTGCCTCATATTTCACTGAAAAAATCAAGAGCTCCCTCTTCTTTCCTCCTTATCTCATATTACTTAGATGCTTTATGCTGCTCTTTTCTCCTTCATCCCCATCTCACAGGAAGAGAAGGCCCCTTCTCCTTGCCACACCTTTCTAGATGCACATGTGATCCCGTTCCATCTCATCTTCTCCAACATCCTGCTCCCTTTATCATCCCCACTCCCTCATTTCTCTTCCATTTCTCCCTATCTGCTGGATGCTTCCCAAATGCCTTATTGTTGTTCATCCTTTGTTTTTGAAGAGGACTGATAACATCACCTGGTGATGTCTTGACTTGCATGTGAATTGGATTTAAGTGAGGCAGAGTTGCACAAAGTCATCAGCCTCATTCTCTCTTCCAGAGTCATTGAAATCTAGTGGCAGGACAAAAGTTAAGACAACTGGTGATTGCCTGAGAGGCAGTGGATGACCTTAGTATCTTCAGAGTCTAACCAAGCTCTGAGCAGCCACAACTTCAGCTGCCTTTGTGGTCATTGAAACAAATTCTTCTCATCTGCCCATTCTGCCAAGGGAAGTCTTCACATGCTTGGGGTAGACATTCCCCTAACTCACTGATGGCTTTGAAGTCTGTCAGTTACCTTCAACCTGATTTAGCCCGTCTGCTGAGACAGTTTACCAAGGTGTGGCCACTGTGCATGCTACAGCTTTTTGGAGCCACAAGTGAAAGTTGGGTGAAGGTGGACATCAAAGATGGATGAGCAGCCCTGAAAGGGGCTCAGCAAGCCCTCATACCAGAGGCGCTGGTCCTCCCTAAATACCCCATAGGCCCCAACTGCCTTCAAGCCCTTTTGATCCATCCATTCCTACTAAATATTGTTCCATATCTCTCCTCCTTTCTGGGGCTAAATTCCTTGAGAAGATTGTCTATAATGTGTACTTCAACTTTCTCTCTTCTCATCACTTCTTAATTCTCTACAGTCTGACTTCTGACCTGATTATTCAACCAAAATTGCTCTCTCCAGTGTTACCAATGATCTAATTGCCAAATATAATGGTCTTTTTTCAATCTTCATCCTTGAACACTCTGTATCCTTTGATACTGTTAATCACACTCTTCCTGATATTCTCTTCTGTCTAGGTTTCTTAGGGATACTACTCTATACTGGTTCTCCTCCTCCATACTGGTCTCTCATCTCTGATGACAAATTTCTATATGGACATGAATGAGCATTGCATGGGAAAGTCAAGCATAGATAGGTTATTATCTGTATCATAGGAGGGAACTCACAAATTAGTAAAAATCAAAGATACTTTGAGTATTTGAATAATTGGGCAGCTATACTGAGGAAGAAGAATTGGAAGGAAAAGGAACTAGGGGAAAGGAGACCAATTAACATGATGTTTCAATAGTCCAAGCAAAAGGCAATGAGCACCTGAGATAGAGTAATAGCCATATGAATGGATAAAAGGGGACAGATGTGATTTCCACTACTATTCTTGACCTCTGTAGTTTGGTTTTTTTCCCATCACTGCACAATCATTAAACTGATATGTGCTTTCTTCCCAAAGAGTGAACTTATGATGGTATTTAGAATATTGTTGTCAACGCTTGTGGATATGAATGGTAGTGGGCAGGGGAACAATAAATCATAACCATAGAATTTTAGAGTTGGAAAGCATTTTAGAAATCTTGGCATTTGGAGCCAAAGAAACATGAGTTCAAATCTTTGATCGACTCTTTACTATCTATGTGACCTTAAGCAAGTCACTTAATTTCTCTGGGTCTCTGTTTCCTTAGTCAAACTATGAAATGGATAGATTAGATGTTCTCTAAGATCCCTTCAGGATCCACATTCTATGATTCCATGATTGCCTACTCTAAACCTTCATTTAACAGATTAAAAACAGAACAAGAAGCCGAGTCTCATGATCACCAGTCCAGCATACTTTCCACTACACTGAGAGAGCAACAAGTATTTGTGAATATCCACTACGTGCTCAGCGGCGTGTTAAGTGTTAAAAGGATCACGAATGAAACTCATGACATAGTTCCTATGTTTCAGGAGTTCAAAACATGGTTGAGTCCAGGGATATGAACAAAAAAGAACAATGGAAAAACAGTATAATTTAAGTGCCAAATTGAATGGTACTGATAATACATATTGTTAGGAATTTATCAGTTATTAGCATATCAATATGTGGGTGATACCTCTCCAAGCTCAGGTAACTGAGTAAGACTTCAAATTTGTCTGGCTGATGCTGAAACAAGATAGAGTTTGGACTTTGATTTTAACACTTAACACTTATTAAACAGCTCCTATGTGCAAAGCTATAAAGAAGATGGGAAGATAAAAAAGATAAATGAGACACAATCCCTGCCCTTCAGGAGCTTATCTGGTTGATTAGAACATTTGATTGCCAAGTTTTAATAGCATAGATGGAGTACATGAAGCCAATTGGGGTTAATTTTTGGTGGACTCATTCATTCTGTTTATGTCATTTTGCACTTATTTTGCAGGAGAGGAAACTGAGTTACAGAGAGAGTTTGGGGACGCCTCTTGGGTTAATGACAAAGCTAAAAGAGATTCCAGTTCTCTGACCCTTTTCTGACACCCTTGACTCACCATAGTTCTTTTATTAACTTCTGCCTGCTATAGTATATAAATTTTTATTCTTGCAATGTACCAAGGGGAAAAAAAATAATTTTAAAAAAATCACCCAGGAAACAAAGAGCCAAATCTAGGTTTGTCCAAATGCCAGATTATTAAAACATGATTACAAAGGAATACCAATTTCCTTTGCCCAAAGGCAGTGCCCACTGGAATCTACACAATCTCACCACTAAGAAATGATTAGAACATCTCCGAGGACTAGCTAGAAAGGTTATACAAAATGAAACGGGAAATGTAATGGTGCCTGTTGACCAAAGGAGCAAGAGTGCAAACCCCACATCTGCAATGGGTTCTCAAAGTAGCCGTACCTAATTTTCAAGTGTACCAACATATCTAAGTATCATTAGGCTCTGCACTCTTATAAGGGGAGATGGAGGATGAGCAGCTAGAGAGTCACTGAAAAAAGCTGTCCAGGTATGAAACGGCCTATACCCTTCCTACAGGAGTAGTAATAATAATTCACACTTCTATAGTACTTTAAGGTTTATAAGACACTTTACAAACATTATAGAATCCCAGAATCTCCAAGTTTTAGGGGAAATCAGTGATCATCTATTCGAATCCATACCTGAAGAAGAATCCCACTACAACATCCCAGAAAATGGTCATCCTGCCTTTACTTAAAGATCTCCAGTGAGAGAAAACCCACAATCCCCTGAAGCTGTCTATTCTACTTTGGGATATCTCTAAGGTTAGGAAGCTTTTCCTTTCCTCAAGCCTAAGTTTGCCTCTTTGCAACTTCCATCAGCTTTCTGGGTCCCAAGAGAGATCTAATCCTGATCCCTCCGTCACCTCACCTGAACCTCACAACATTCCTATGAAGCAGTAGTGTAAACGTCATTAGCCCCAGTTTACAGCTGAGGAAAATGAGGTTCCTAGAGGTGACATCTAATACTGCAGAGTTATTAAGTGACTGAGGCAGGATTGGAACTCCAGGTTTCTAAATCTTTCCAAAGCTCTTTTTACTGTACGTACCATGCTCTCTTCCTAGAAGAAGGCAGGCTTTCTCCCCTTAAATATCAAGGATAAATTGTTATATCTTCTGCAAATGAGAGAAAGAAAATAGAATTGAGTTGGTCAGTCAGTCAATAAACATTTCTTAAGTACCTACTATGTGCCAGAAGTGTGCAAAGGCTGAAGATACAAAGGAAGGTGAGTTCCCAAGGAGCTCACAGTCTAATAGGAAAGAAAGCACACAAACAACTCTGAACAAACAAGGTATAGACAGGATAATGGAAATAATCAACAGAGGAAAGGCACTAAAATAAAGAGGGATTGGGATAGGCATACTGTAGAAGAAGCCTCTACAATATACGACCTGCCAAAGGATTTCAGGCAACCAGCAGAAAAATGTAGTGTTACCGCTGCACACTCTCCTATTTGTCATGGGACCTGCAGCAACCAACCATCGTCAGTCTGTCTCTAGTCTAACCTATCTGCAGCCCAAAGAAGTTCACAAGTTGTGCAGGGTTGCTGTAGAAAGTGGGGTTTTAGCTAGGACTTGAAGGAAGCCAGGAAAACCAGGTGGTAGAGATTAAGAGGGAGAGCATTTCAGCTACGGGGGACAGACATACCAGAGTGGGAAGATGGGGTGTCTTGTTTGAGCTATAGCAAGGAGATGAGTGTGATTAAATCAAAGAACACATTGGGGAAGGGGATGTAAAGTGTAAGAAGATTTAAAGGGAAAGGAATGTCATTTACATAGTACCTACTATGTGTCAGGCACTGTGCTAAGCACTTTTTACAAATATCATCTCCTTTGATCTTCATAGTAACCCTGAGAGGTAGATGCTATTATTTTACAGATGAGGAAACTGAGGCAAACAGAGATTTTAGGTAAGGTGCCCAAAGTCACACAGCTAGTAAGTGTCTGAAGCTGGATTTGAACTCAGGACTTCCTGACTTCAGGCCTAGTATTCTATCCTTTGTGCCACCAGGTGGAAAACTAAGGGGGACAAGTTATAAAAGAATTTAATACCAAATGTATGGTTTTATGTTTGATTCTGGTGATCATAGGGAGCCACTGGAGTTTATTGAATTGGAGGGGGGCGGGGAGTAGACACAGTCACTCCCAAATTTGATAAGATCACTTTGGCAGCTGAGTGGAGGATGGTCTAGCGTATGGAAAACCTTGCAACAGGGAAACCAATAAGCATCTATTACAGTAATCCAAGCATGAGGTAATAAGGTCCTGTACTTGAGTGGTGACAGTGTCAGAGGAGAGAAAGAGCCACATGTGAGAGGTCCTACAAAGGTAAAATTGTCAGGCATCGGCAACATACTGGATGTGGGAGATGAAAGAAAGTGAGAAGCTGTTACAAATGAAAAACCTGAGAGACAGAGTTTCTGGGTAATTAATCATCAATTTATCAGTTAGGCTACCTAATAATCAATAAATTGATGCTCAGTGGTTTCTCTCAGTAACCAAAGTAAGATATGAAGATACTGGAGGCCTTAATATACTTTTAGGAAAAGGGGTGCCCCTGACAGGTGAAAATCCACCCCAATTGGTGAACAATTAACAAGGCGTGGGCTAAAAGTCTTTAGCTCCTCCTGATGAGAACATGGCAAGATCATGAGACTCAGCTGCCTCCAGAAAATCTGGACAAAGGAATCCAGCTCTACTCAGACCACTATGGTTGGTTTTCTCCTTTGTGAGCTGGGTCACCTTAACCTCCAATGGAGGGGTACAAGAGTTTGAGTTCATTGCTTTGGGGCAGAAATTCACCTAGATTAGATTCTGTTTCTGAATCTCCTCAAGATATTGGTCATTAATAATCATTTCTCTCAAGTCCTTGAAGTATTTCTAATATTATAGTCTCATCAGAAAGCCTGGGAAGCAGGAAAAAGGGGTCATGACAAACAGGGTCAGGAGCCAATTCATACTGACAGCATAGAATGTGGTAGGGGAGATCGTTACAAGAAAGAATCTTAAGAGGCAGTTGTGACCTAGATAGAAATGGCTCTCTGAAGGGAGGTAGCACAATATAAAGGAAAGAGCACTAGAGAAGAAATCAAGGCAACTGAACTCTAATCTTGACCCTGCCACTAAATGTGACCTTAAATAGATGACTCATAGCACTGTGCTATCCTGGTCTCCACCTGCCTTTCTGACTGCTCCTTCTCTGCCTCATGCTGGACAGTTATCTGTCTCTCACCCATTAGGATAAATGTCCTCCAAGGCTCCATCCTATGTAGGTGGCTCAGTGAATAGAGTTCTGTACCTGAAGTTAGGAAAGACCTGAATTCAAATCTTGCCTCTGCCACTTATTAGATGTGTAACCCTGGGCAAGTTACTTAATCTTTGTCTACCTTAGTTTCCTCATTTGTGCAATGGGGAAAATAATCCTACCTACCTTTCAGGGTAGTTGTGAGGATCACTTTAGCACAGTGCCTGACGCATGGTAGATGCTTAATAAGATGCTCTTTTCCTTACCATGCTCCCTTCTCTTCTCGAAATTGTTTCTTTTAGTTATTTCATCTGCTCCAATGAGTTCAATTTTCATCTTTATGCAGATGAGTCCCAAATATATATGTGTGTGTGTGTGCATGTGTGTATGTATGTATGTATTTATGTATAATCCATGTCCCTCTCCTGAACCTTAGTCTTGCAACACCAACTATCTTCTGAACACCTTCACCTACATTTCGGTCAACAACTCAAATACAACACAGCTGAAATAAAATGAATTCTTTTTTCCCCACCTATATCCCAATTTGCCTGTTTCTGTTGAGGGCACTGTCATCCTCCCCATCACCCAGTTTGGGAACTTTAAATTCGTCCCTGACTTTTTTTTCTCCTTCAATCCACACATTCAATCATTTTCGGATTCTTGTTGATTCTACCTCTAGAACATTTCTTGCATCTGTTCACTTCTCTCCACTAACCCAGTCATCTCCATATTTCAGGCCTTTATCACCTTTCATCTAGACTTTTATAAAAACCTCATAATTGATTTCACTACTTCTGATCTCTCCCCTCTCCAATACATTCTTTACATAATTGTTAAAATAATTTTCTCACACTATAGATCTGACCACATAAGAGTCTTGCTCAAAAACCTTTAATGACTCCCTGTTACCTCTAGAATAAAACACAAATTCCTTATCCTGGTATCTAAAGCCCTTGATAAACTGGTTCTAAATAAGGGTCACTTACTGCAGCAGTCAGAATTAGGACTCCCTGTGTTTGAGGAGTTTTAAAATGAAGAAATCAACTTCTCTTACCCCTTTCAGTTCCTTCATTTGGCAGCAAATGAGTCTCCAAATGAATGTTTTTGTAATAACCCAAGTACCTGCATTAGGGAGAGGTAAAGGATATTAATACACAAAGAGATTTGTTCAAGGATACTCTTTACAGCTGGCTACAGGTGAGAGCGGGAAGTTGCAGACCTCCAAACTCACAGCCATTGGTGTGGCAATTCTCCAGATTATGGTAATGATGTGGGAGCTTCCCAGTTTCCCATTCCTGTATAGGAAAAGTCCCATCTTTGATGTGTATCAGAGATACTCCCTCATTTGAAACAAATTACAGGGAATCCTCATGGGATTCCAGGTCAGTGATTTGTAAGAAGCAAGCTGTCCCTCTCCTACCTCTGCTTCCAGATCTATGCCTTGGGATCTTTGAGCACAGTAACTGATTAAGAAGAAAAGTGTATGATCCAAGAATATTACCTGATTTACTCAGGGAAATCTAACAATGGGATTATGGAGAGTAATGCAAGGTGCTATGGGACCTATTGGACCTATATGGTCATTTATCTATGAAAATATTAAAGAGAAAAGGAGGAGGAGGAGACCTTATCTGGCTTTGTAAGACAATGAGGAAGGGACAATAATGCTTACAGTCTGGCAAATGCCAGGAGAATGGCCCTGGATTATAGCCTCAAGTGAGGAGTCCAAAGCCATACCTGAGGTACCCACTTGGGATCCTACATGTCAAGTGTTACCTCATATTCTGGAGGGGAGGGAAAATAAAATTCCAGAACACAGAGCTGACAATGGGAAAAAGGAATTATTTATTACTATAGCTATGAATAGATATGTGTATGCATATATTCTACTGTTCTACTGTAAACAATAGTGATTAATTTAGACTTCTCAGAGTGAGAAAGGCTAGCCTTTATAGTTACTGGATTCTAGGAAGTAAAATGATATCCTTTTATATATAACAAGAAGGGGCAAAAAAAAACTATAGAGAACAGTTAGGTCTTGTAGAAAGCATCGCAGCAGTTAATGTTTTTTGACTCTTCCACAGTTTCCAACCTATCCAGTCATTCTTATATCATCTTCCCATTTGCACAATCTACATCACAGCCAGTTCAGACTATCAGCTTCTCCCTGAACTCAGCCTTCCACTCCCACACCTGGGCATTCACTCAAGCTTCTAGCTTTCACTGTCTTCATCTCTGCTTCTCAAAATTCTTGCCTTCCTTCAAGACTCAGCTCGGGCGCTGCCTGCTTCACGAAGCCTTCCCTAATCTCCCGGTTGTTAATATTCTCTCACTTCCCAAGGTAGCTTGAATTTATGTGTCTGTATGTATTGCATATTAAGTGGAGCCATGGGGTAGCTCTTTCCAGAAGCAAGGGTAGCTTTAATTTGATGTTATTTCCAGAGCAAGAAATGGAAAGAAGAGTGGGGTGAGGAGAGGTGAGCAGATGCCAGGATGGCAGGAAGAAGGCCAGGGAGAGACACAGCAAAAAGGCTGGGACCAGCTATATGTGAGCACTCACCAATACCAGTGGCCTTGGGGCAGGAAGTGCCTCCTCCTGGGCATAGGGTCTCAGGAAATCTGATCAGCAGGTCCAGCAAGAGGAATATACTGGCAGAGCCTGAGAGTTTAAGGTTCATATGGGACATTGAACTAGAGATGTCCAGAAAGCAATTTGAACTTTAAAGCATAAAGGAACCTTAAGAATTCACACTTCAGATTTTGTAGATGAGCAAACTGAAGGTCAAAGAGGTTAAGAGACATCCCTTAAATTAAACAGCTGGATAATAATTTCCCCCAAAAAAGTAAGGTCTCATTTGACCTTTTAAACTCTTAGGGGAAGAAAAGAAAGGAGTTTCTCATTTTCATGCTTCAAGGACACCAAGGAACCAAAATAGGAGGAGACTCAGTAATGTAGCAGCCAGCTCTTCCTTAGGCAAATTTATTCTCCTTCCCCACTCTAGAGCATTCTTCTTTCATGCAATAAGTTTCTCGGAAATTGTTTAGTTAGGGATAGGTGACATAGATTTGGTCATCATTTTATTTGTTTGGGATCAACTTTCTATTCCACAGAAGGTGTTCTAAACTTTTTCTCCTTTTTCCAAGTCCTCTGTTCCACCTATATTCCCCTTACTGTCAATCAATGACATTACTTCCTTCTTTACTCCCTATGGTCCTCTTTAAGAATGAAAGAAAAACAAGAAGTCCATCCTGAATGAGCCCCCTCAACTCTTTCAAGTGTGTGCATGATAATGCTTGTGGGGACCTAGAAAATGATACCAAAATTAGGGAAATTGTCTCTTGACCTCTCTATCAGTCTACACCAATATTTGTCAGCTTTTTATAATGCAATATATAACCAAATTCAATGTCTTTCAAATACATTGGGATCTGTATTAGTCTCATGACCAGAATACTGAATTCAGACATTCATTACAAATTGCACTAATGTGTTTGATTTTGCACAGTTGGAATTAGTACTTAATGACTTCCAGATGTAAATTTATATACAACATGCAAAGTAATGAGAGAAATTATTATTAATAACCAACGATTTGGGGAGATCCAGAGTTCTCTCCCTTTTTCTAAAGTCCTCATTTCTAGGCTCAGCCTCTGATGGACAGGACTGATGGTAGCAGATAGGATTAACATTTTCCTCAGTCTTCAGGGATGGAAAACCTGCAAAACACAGGGGGCCCTCTAGTTACTCAAGCACTGCCCTTTGACTGAATCCAAACTTCACAGAACAAATCCCCTTAATAAAAGGATTTGTTCTCTAAAACTTGGACTCAGTCAAAAGGCCACACCAAGGACCTCATGTGGCCTCGAGGACTGTAGGTTCCCCACCCCTGGTCTAGGTATTGCTGCCCCACATAGCCTTCCAAGGAATTTAATCTAAGGTGAAACTCTTGACCCATTGTATTCTACTCAAGCTTAGGTAGGGGATATAGATTCTTTGTCTAGATTTCCTCAAGGCTGGGGGTGATTTGGAAGTAAAAGGACATCCCCTAGCCCCTCATTAGAATAGGTACACCTCTCATTATAATATTCATTCTCTCATTAATTGTAAACCAATCAGAGTTGATTGCCACTCTCTGGCACACCCACTCTTCCAAGGGCATATCAACTGTGAGTCTAATGCCATGATTCATCTTTGGTCTGAGAGAAAGACCCAATGACCATTCCTTTTATTAATAAAATGCTAGCATTATTAATAAAATGATTAATTACCCAGAAATTATGTCTCTTGAACTTTTTAAAGTCACAGTAACTAGGTTCCAAGCTTTACTGGAAACCAGACTGATAGCTTTAATATTCTTAGGAAGAAGTCCACTTTGAGAATCTCTTATCAGATCACAGGAACACAGCTGGAAGGGACCTTAGAGGCCATCAAGGCCAAATGCCTCATTTTGTAGTTGAGAAAACTGAGGTTTAGCAAGGTTAAGTGACTTACCCAGGGTCATACAGTAAGTAAATATCTAAAGAAGATTTGGACCCAGTGTTTCCTAACTTCTAATTCATTGCTCCATCCATTATACCATTTATCCTTCAGAATCTTTAGCTACTGTTTGATGCTATATCCGTGTCATTCATCACCTCAAACATGGCAACACCATTCCTATGTCTTTTTTCTCCAAAGTTACATTCAAAGAATTATGTCAGTACACAAATTAACTAGTTTCAAATATTCTGGGCCAGATTAAACATAACTAAATCTACTCCTTTAATCAAAATTTCCATCAAGCAAAGAATGAGATATGCCCTTAAGGGGAATGCTCCTAGGGAGCATTAGAGATTTAGTTTGCCTCTGCAGGAAATGAATAAATACAATGATAAAACAAAATCATTCTCTTAATTCATCCAAGGAACTCAGTGTATCTTATATTTACTCAAAATTCTCCCTTTATTTTTGTTCAGTAGATGTTTAAACAGTACAGAATTAGGCACACCCTGCTGTATAGCTTTTGCCTAATTTGCTTTGAAGTAGTCTGCTTTCCAAAGAAACTATAAAACAAAGAGAGGCTCATTGTTACATGTTGAGAAAAAGGCCTACACACAAGCATATCAGTCAGTCTCAGACTCCCAGGCATCTAAGATATCCTCCAAGGGACAAAGGATGAGGGGAACTGCATTGCATCCTCTATTTCTACCCTCCCAGTGCAGGCTGACTTGACCTTGTGCCTGAACTCTTAGATGACTTTCTAACTAATCTTCCTATCTCTAATGACTCATCTCTCCAAGCCATCTTTCACCTTCCTGCCAGAGTTGTTCTTTTTTTTTTTGTCCCAGTCCTGTGATTTCATCAGTGTGATAAGTTCCCAGTAAGAAAACACAACACCTATAGATCAGTGACTGTTCTACTTCAGAGCTACCTCAGGAGGGGTAAGTACCTTGCCCGTGGACATATAGCCAGCATATAACAGAGGTGGGACTAGAACTCATATCTCTCTGTCTGCAGGGCTCTCTCTACTCACTGTAGCATGCTGCAATCTGCCTGAAACTTCCACTCTAATCATGACCCTTCCTTGCTCAAAAACTGGTGTTTGCTAAGGGAAATCCATATTAAGTTTCAAACCTCTCCACAATCTAGCTCCAATCAACCTTTCCAGGCTTAACTCAAGTTATTTCCATCGAAGCCCTCTATAGGTGGCCCAACTTACTACCACATTCCCATTCTCATCCTGCCTTCTCCCACTTGTAGAAGAACCACCCACACTCATGTCCATATTTTGACATGCTTCCCTTCCACAGCTCAGGTGCCTTGCTGAAAGAATACCGTCGTCATCATCATCATCATCATCAACAATAACAACAACAATGATGAAATGATGTTGTCATCCCCTCCCGTTACAATGTGAGCTACTTGAAAGCAAGGGCAGTGTTTGCCTTTCTTTGTATCCTCCGTGCTTAGCACAGTGCTTGGCTCAGGGTAAGTGCTTAGTAAATGCTTGTTGACTGAATAATAAGGGGCAGCGTGGCATATTGAATAGGGGACCAGACTAGGAGTCATAAAGACCTTGATTCATGTCCTCCATCTGACACATCGAGTTGTGTGATCCTGGGTGAGTCACTTAACCTCTCAGAGTCCCAAACAGATCTCTAAGACTGTAAGTTAGAGAGAATGTTCCAGTTTGTATCTATACTGAGAAATTTCACCTCCAGTAATTCTTTACAGAGGTGAAATCATGGGTACTTACAAACAAAGAGCACAAAACAATGATAATAATTCACATTTCCATAGCATTCCAAAGCATTTTCAGTTTTATGACAGTATTGTTTCTTGTGGTTACACATTGCACTGTTATTACCAAAATCAGGAAGGGAGCTCAAGCGATCTCTAGAGTGGGAAGGCAGCATCTGTGGCCAGTCTGATGAGGGCAGGCATCTTCCTTCCCCCTCTGAGGTTCCTGCCACCAATCTACAAAAGCAGAACTTACACAGGTTTCTATGTTGTTGCTGTTCAGTCCTTTCAGTCATGTCTGACTCTTTGTGACACTATTTAGGATTTATCTATGACTGTTCGGAGCAGAGATATTGGAGTGGTTCGCCATTTCCTTCTCCAGCTCATTTTACAGATGAGGAAACTGAGGCAGAGTTAAGTGATTTGCCCAGCATCATAGAGCTTATAAGTGTCTGAGGCCAGATTTGAACTCAGGAAACTGAGTCTTCCTGACTCCAGGTTTAGAACTCTATCTACTGTGCCAACAAACTGCCCCAATGGTTTCTATACTGTCTGACTTTATAGAGCAATACCTGTGTTATCAAGAAGCAAGAGAGTCAGGCTAGACTTCTGTGTGGCAGAACAGATTAGTTCCAGGTAACCTGAATGGCTTTCCTTAAGTGCCTATGTTTATGTTCTTCTGTGTTCTGAAGATGTCCAAGGAGAAGGTTATGCAAGGAAAACAAGCATCTAATCCATATTTTAAGACACTCCATCCACCAAAGGACTGGATCATCCTGACCTGAATCACAAGATATGTCCTTGACAGTGCTTTCTAAGCCCTTTGCAGCCTCTTGGACATTCCTTTGCCACACATCACAGGTCCCTTGAAAATCATCTCTATTTTACAAATGAGTAAAATGACACTCAGAGAGATTCATTGGTTGCCTGTGGCTATGCATCTAATAAATGCAGAAGCTAGGTCTTGAACCAAGATCTTCTGACCACAAGCCTCATGTTCTTCCTATTATATAATACTGACTCATGCAGAATTCTCCTGATTTACCAATCTAGTAATCCTGTTCAAATAGGTGTTCTCTGTCTTCAGGTCATGTCCTTGGCTTACTTTCACTTCTTCTGGTACCCTTTGTTCTGTCCAATATTGTCCTTACGTTTTGCCATGACCTCTGCCAAATAAAATAAAATATAAATGGAATCAAAGGTGAGAACATGCTCTGTTTACAAATCCTAAGTAGGCGCAAGTACGAGAAGAAATGAAAGTCAGACACATTAAAAAGAGCCACAGACCATAACCAGAGAGAATGATTAGAGTTTTCTTTTGTCCCTAGTGTTGCTACAATGTTCTTTAGGAATTTCAAAGTTTGCTTTGAAAGTACTTAATGTAAGAAGAACTAAACTATACTGCATGACCTTGTTATGGTGATTTTATTTTTACCATATTGAACATAACAACTGAAGTATGTTGGTCTTTCCTATTCATAGTTAAAAATCAACCGAATTCTTCCATTCTTTAAAAATTTAGTTACTGTGTGAGGCTGATGAGGCCAAGATTCTGTGAAGTGGGTATAACTGGCCTTTCTCAGATTGATATTAGTTTCTAATTTTCCACACCCAAGGGAATAATATTTCACATCCTAAAGTCATTGGTCAGGTTCTCCTGTATGACTGGACCCAATAATCAGTGCATTAAAAGGGCAGCATTTCCAAAATAGCAGCAAAGGAAAGGAGGGCTAACTGAGTTCTGTTTGCCAGATGGAACAGGGTAGATCAAAGTAAGAAGGACTGTATGCAATTTGATTGCTGATTTTAACAATGATGTTAGTCTAACATGAGCTGTTCCTGATGAATGGAGCCATATCGGCTCTTCATGATTACAGCTTTCTTCTCTAGATTTCCACTAAATATCTCTTTCAGAATGCACTCAAATTTTGACAGAAATTAAAGTAAAACTTTCTCTCTCTCTCTCTCTCTCTCTCTCTCTCTCTCTCTCTCTCTCTTTCTCCCTCTCTCTCTCTCCTTTCTACATTATCTCTACCCTTTTCCAATTATACATAAACTTTCAAAAATTCAAAAAAGTGACTCCGCAATTATACCTACCAGTGCTTTTAGTACCTGAGGATGCAGTTCACTAGGACTAGGTTATTTGAACTCATCAAGGCAACTAAATGTTCTATCTCCTTATTTACCTAGATTATCAACTATTAACCATCTTTATTCTATCCTTTCCAGTTGAAATATTATTCTCTTTGGTATATAAACAGAAGGAAAATGAGAAATGAGCAACTCTTCCTTCTTTCCATTGTTATGACAATTGTTATGAGCAATAGTCATATCCCTTCTAAGGTCCTTCTCATCACAAATTTAGCCACAGGGGGGAAACCACCTTTTTGTTGTCCCTAGTTTTCCTTGATAGTCTCAGTTCTTTCTGGGGTTTATCATTCTTATGGTACTATCCACCTTTTTTCATTCATCCTCTGCTAATTGTCTTGTCTCCATCTTTGGTATTATCTTTTCAATATCTAAGTCATTCATGATGTTCCCTGCATATCCACATCACTCTCTTTAGAGAACTGCCATTTTTCTTTTTCATTTGAATCGTTTCTTTTTGTCTTCAGAATTTTATTCCTGAGAGCTTCCTATCCTTCTTAGACTTATTCTCCCTAGAGGGTTTTAGACTATGGGAAGCAGCTTATTATACTTTCCCTGAATTGTCTAATAGCTGCTCCCCAGAAATCAGACTATGCACAGATTTCAATGCCTCCTCTACTTGGAATGATACCTTTTCCTCTACCAAAGTTCACATAATCTCTAGTTCAACAATTTATTCTTCCTCATTGGTAAAGAATCAGGTTCAAAACAGCTAGATCCTTCCTGTTCCCTCAACATTTTTAAAGGATGGAATGATAATTTCTGTAATAATCACTTTTCTATATTAATTGATAATATTTAATTATCTAATTCTATGAATAGAATAATTGAGGTCAAGTGGTAATATATATGAAGAGGAGGAGGAGGAAGAAGGAGAAGAAGGAAAAGAAAGAAATAAAAGGAAAAAGAAAGGAAGGAAGAAGGAAAGAGAGAAAAAGAAAGAAAGAAAGGATGGAAGGAAGGAAGGAAGAAAGAAAGAAAGAAAGAAAGAAAGAAAGAAAGAAAGAAAGAAAGAAAGAAAGAAAGAAAGAAAGAAAGAAAGAAAGAAAGAAAGAAGAGAAAGAAAGAAAGAAAGAAAGAAATAAAGAAAGAAAGAAAGAAAGAAAGAAAGAAAGAAAGAAAGAAAGAAGGAAGGAAGGAAGGAAGGAAGGAAGGAAGGAAGGAAGGAAGGAA